>NC_045605.1:68453432-68753536 GCF_009762305.2 Zalophus californianus | reverse complement strand
CACATGACAATAATTTATCATCCAAACTTCAGAATAAATTAGAGTAAGTGATGACACTACCTTTGCTTTTCTGACAAAGTCTTAATTTCAAGAGTCTTCTCATTCACAAAAGGCCATTAAGCCTTATCATAAGCATAAACAAATACAGAGTTAATGAATATGCATTTTAGTGTAAGCATGGGTTGTTTAACAGTCAGAGGAACAGATAAGACAGAGCTAGTCAGCATTACCTTGGGCTTCTTCCAGTCATCCTGAGGTAGATATCATACAGGAATGCTGGGGCCTTATGGCTTACAGCAATCCAGTAATGATATAAAAGGTGATTGGAGGTTAGATTTACATTGGGCCGTCTGAAGGCCTGTTCGAGAGGATTCCTCTTGAAAGTGGAAATTACATGGTATTCTGAGGAAGAAAAGTTGTGTAACAGCTTTGATAATAACCATGTAATGAAGTTTTGAAAAAAAAATCATGTTTTTACAAAGCAAAATATTTTACCGAAGATGTCAGAGTTCACTCAATTAAAAAACAAACTTTTCTACTCTTGATAGTAGCTAAGAGAATATGAATATTAGACTGCTGAACTTGAGTGGTTTTAGAACTGTCACTATTTATGAATTTTAATTAGATGAATGAATTTTTGTTACAATTCACTCTTAAAAATCCTTTTAATGTTTTACCTATGTCAGTTTACAATGTCACTTTCTATATTTCACCTCTCACGATAGCTTCTTTCTTTCTGTTCCTCTTTCCAGATTCTTATTACTGTATACTTACTTAAAAAAGAAAAGGAAAATCATCATCCTTTGCTTATAAATAATTAAGTTGCTCAAATTAACATACATCAACAAGCTTAAAACAACCCAAAATTAACTTCTGCTGTAATTTATTTAGGCAACACAATACCGACAAAATCAAATCTATTATCTATGTTAATACTTTAATGGAAATGTATAGAGAAATCCACTTAAAAATAATGTTCAACTTGATTTTTACTAAACTTTACAACACTATGAGAGATTACAAAAAACCTAACTCATTTCAGTGTTTTAAAATTCTTAGAATACTATTTAAATACTTATCATAAAATTAAAATCACCCTTAGACTGGATTTTTTTCTTACATGTTATAATGGTCAATCTTTAAATTGAAATAAAAATGGCACAGAAAAACCCCAGGACAAATGATATAAAGATTTACTTTAAAATCAAAACTGTTCTGTAAGGGTAACAAAATTGTTCAATGAGAGGTAAAATAAGACCTATTACTAAATCAATGCCATCGATATACCTTACTTTAAATTTGAAAACATAAATAACTTAAAAATTATTCAATTTCAGTAGGCTTTAAGTTCTATTAATCCTAATTTAGAACAAGCAATATAGCACACATATTCCTGTGAATTTGTGAACTTCAATAAATTAATAAATGTAATAGAAAATACTCTGGCAAAACGTATCCTCCTTGCTAACTCCTTAATTTATTACTCTTGGGGTAGCTGGCTAGGTAGGTAGCTAGGAGCTAGCTGGCTTCTGTAATATAACAACTCCTGTAGTTGGAAGTGATACTGCCTTTGGATAGAAAACATCAGGCCTGAGAGTACCATGAGGGAGGGAAAAAAAAAATCACTCTTTCCTCATCATGGGCATTTATCTGTTAAGGATGCTGCAGACGGCAGCAGAAAATTAGTACAGTCAGAAAAGGGTGGGCCAAGGAGGGAATATACTGCAGGATGTTTTTTAATTTATGAAATACTGCTAAGGACCACAAGGCAGTATAGGTATAGATATTCTAATATGGCACTTAAAATAATAAATTGGTAACTCAGTGGCTTTTTAATGCCTTGTGGGTATATTCTAACATAAAAACTCAGTGAGTATTTTAAGTTAAGATTTATTCTAACATTCAAAAACACAGGTAAAATCATACCAACTTCACCCCAGTGGAAAGGATTAGTGCTGCCTGTTGTGCAATTATACACCATGATGTTTCTTGGTCTGCAAAGACAAAGATCAAAGCAATGAAATACAAAAAGAGGCCAAACTTATCCAATCTAAATCTTATACAATATTCAAGTGGGAAGAAGTAAGGATGATGGGTACCTCTTCTACACTGATTATTTTTAAAAATTAGCCTTAAACAATTCATCTTTGTGTCTGAAGGACTATTTACAACTACCCTTCCCCCCCACCAAAAAAATTATTATAAAAAAATAAATATTTTTCTCTTTTCATATTTTTCTTCCTTATAATAGCAGGAGTATCTGTTTTTAAATGTAAGGAAAACAACACTGACAAACAACCTCAGCTCTTCCTATCTTCTTTTCATTTCCAGAGGCTCTAGTTTAAAAATTATGGACTGAGTTCCCTTTTACCAGAAACAATATACTCATATAATCACATCCTTTTTTAGGATATAAAATGCTGACTTAAAAAATAAGGGCAGTTTATTGATTAGGGGAAAAAAATGTTATTGAAAAGCTTAAAATTTAAGAGTTACCTGTAAATGCTACTACTCCCTTTTACAAAGAGGCCTAAGTCAATTAAAGGTGCTCTAGTGGGGCAACTGGGTGGCTCAGCAGCTGAAAGTATCTGCCTTCAGCTCAGGTCATGATCCCAGGGTCCTGGAATCGAGCCCATCAGGCTCCCTGCTCAGGCGGGGGGGGGCTTCTGCTCCCCTCCCCTTCCTCTGCTCCTCCTTCCTGCTTGTGTTCTTGCTCTCTCTCTCTCTCTCTCTCTCTCTCAAATAAATAAATCTTTAAAGCTACCCTAGTGTGCCATGTTTGATATATGTAAGCCAGTCTCTGAAAATTTCAGTTTTTTATATGTTGAGTTTATACCAAGTTTTAGTTTGGATTAAAAAAGCACCAGGGTTTTGGGTTTTTCTCATTCTTAATCCCAAATGAACTTGTCCGTCCTATAGATAATATATGAAAATTAATGTCAATTCTTAATTACAACTGATGGGACTACTTGCTATATTACCTATGATTAAATCAATTCTTGCAATTGGAAGTGATAATACCTGTATGTATTGGTATGGAAATTATCAGTACTGAGGGATTAATTAACATCAGCCATTAGCTCTGTTTTCCCTTCACAGTTACTATTTATTTAACAAGCGACATTGTCACCTCATATACCTATTAACTCCGGAATACCACGCTGCCGCAAGACTCGTGTTGACAACTACATCTACAGGAACAAGATCTGCAAGGGCACTGTTGGAGGCACGCATTGTTCGAAGAATTCCTTTCCCTGCCTTTGTTGAAATTAAAAACAACACCTTAAGATATATAAGCCAGAGTGCATATATATACACACATACACATATACATATAAAGATATCCTGAAAACAGAAAAATATGCAGAATGCTAAATAAGTCAAAAGGTTTACTTACCGCAATAAAGAGACCACTTGGTCCATTAAAGTTATCAATCCATCCCTAATAAAAAATTAAAAATAGGGGGAGCTTAGAAATATTATAAAACTAGAGATTTGAAATCTACAACCCCATATATATACTTAGCAGTTTTCTTCTAAAAACTAAAAAAGATAAGATTCAGACCAGAATACTTCTCTCCTTCTGTAACAGAAGCAGTCTTCTCCTGATATTGCAAACGGTGAAATTAAGTCATTTTCAAAGGGTTACCTACTCTTCCATTAACTCTCTACAAAGAGAAATCACTAAAAAGGAGTTTATACCTGTCAAATATTTTAGCTAAATTAAACCTGCTCAAGTTTGATTTTGTGCTATTTACTGAAGCAGCATCCTGAGATTAGGGGGAAATGGGAACTCCTCAATATAATTGAATAAAACAGAAGAAAAGACAACATTTGTCAAAGCAACAAGAGATACCACTTACTATCATAATAGAGACCTAGGTTTTTTGTAAATCAATTCATGTTAGTTTATATCTGTTTTCCCTTGTTCCAGGGATTCAAAAATACCATAATGGCCTGCTTTTCTATAGCAAATTATCATAGAAATCTCTTATGCCTTTCTTAGCTTGTGATCTATACAAGGAAGAGTTTACCCCTTGGAAGGCTTGCCTCTTTTTGGAACAAAAAAGCAAATGAAATAAAATAAGATCCTGAATATTCTTAGCTCTATTTCTTTCACCTCCACAAGGGAAACTAATCAGTAAATAATTTTAAAAGTCAGCAAATGCTGATGTGTCAGAGTCCAATATCTTGTCAGTCACAAAGAAAACGTATAACGCAATGTCTACTTTGACTCCAGACAACATCGCAGCCTTTGACTGAATTTAACTTTCAGTTAAGATTTGGAAAATGTTTATCTGCATTTCTATATACGCAGCATTACATTACAAAAAAGTACCAACGAAAGTATCTCTTTCTATGAATGAGAACAATTTTGCCATAGTAAGCCATGTACAGTAAATAACACCTGCTCTTGTATCAAACAACTGCCAACTCTTTTTATACAAAGGCAAGACTTAAAATTCTTAATTCCATTATTTACAAAGATTTCTCACAACTTACTGGAAAAGGTTCTTTCCAACTGGCACCAACAATCGATGGCCTTACAATTGCCACATTTAGCTTTGCTCCTTCTTGTTGTACAACATATTCTGCCAATGCTTTTGTGTATATGTATGTATTAGGTCTGTCTCCTATCAACTTCGGTGTGATATCATTTACTAGGCCATCATCCATCCACCTGGTTAGCAAAGAAATTGCATGCAAAAGTATTTTCAGTAACTTTGCATATTCAAACGTATCTGTTGCTCTGACTCAAATGATTTGACTTTTACTAAAAAAAAAAAAAAAAAAGTGAATCTTACTTTCATTAAACATCAACTACAAGTCCACATCTCTTATATACAATTTCTATATCCCAAAAGGTCTGAAAGCCAAGAGTTCTTTCATAAATAATATGGTAGACAGCAATAACTGATCTGAACTGATTTATGGCCTTTTAAAAAAGACCACTTAAGGTAAATATTCATACACTTCATATGTGTTTGATCAGGGGTGCTATCCCGGATCTAGGTGAAATCACTTCATATTACAGAGTATATAGATATTTCCTTTCTGACGTCCAAAGAAATTCCAAAATATATCTAGCCCCAAGGATTTCAGATTAGGAATTACAGACTTGTATATTACCACCATAACAGCACCATATGTTAATTACAAACATTTGCAATGAACATACATTTACAATTAATATAAAAGGTCTAGGGATCTAAGTAGTTCATGTAAAGCACTAAAAACTGTTATGATCTCACTAGCAAGACTAACAAATACTAAGGTAAATGATAAAAATAAACTGAACCATGCTATAAAAATTCAATTAGCAACCTACTATGAAGTCACAAAATTCCTCCAATTCTCTCAGTGTCTCTGAAGAAAAGGGAAACAGAGAAGAATAAAGTAGGAAAAAGTCCACAGGGCTAATATTGGGGGATTAACGAATATGTCTCTGATCATCTGTAAAAGGAGGGTGATATACTAGGTGATATACATGGTCTTTCCAATTCTACATTTCCAATTCCACTATGTTATGTACCTGTTTTCAGATACTCTTCCTTACTATCTATGATGTTATACAGACTTATCTACTCAGTATAATGGCATACTCTAAAGATGCCCATACTAACTGATGAGGAAGCATAAAACAGAGATTATCAAGGTAAGTTTTCTTCTGCATGTAGAAGTACTTTTTGTGCATGGAAAAAAAAAGAATCTAACAAAACTGAAGGGAGGTTGCTACTCAACTTAGGAAAAATTCCATAGTGGAGATGAGTCTTGAAAAATGGAACAGTTGCTACATTAAAACAACAGCAAAAACTATGAACTGGCTAAATCAAGGAGATGTTAGCCAGAAAGCCTCATCACTGGGAGTGAGTTTACAGAGCCAATCTACAAGTTACCCTAAAATTATCTGTTAGCTGATTTCTTTGTAAGCAAAGAAAAGAGATACAGAATTAGAAGGTTACGAGTGCTTTCTCAGCAACTTAGATGTTTGGATATACCAACTGCTAAAAAGAGAAAAAGTAAAAAGCTTCATTAGCTTCTGCATTCAACTTTTCCCAGAGATATTAAACACTTCTAACTACTGACCTATGGGGACAAGGAGGTAAATATTTGGGACCATCTAAGAAATGCAGTCAAAAAACAGAAACGGAATTATAATGTCTTGGTAAACTCCCATTCTTATTTATCTTCTTATAATCTGTCTGCTTCCTCATACTCATCAGCAGGAAAGCCATAAAGAAAAAGATTTATATATGCTTATAGGTAGAAAACTTGGAGAAACAATGAACGCTCTCTAGCACCCTTAGGAAAAAATAATTTGAGAAAGCAGGGGACAGTAAACAGAGCTGAAAGTGGATAGGATCTCTGGGAAGAAAGGAAACCTAAGGGAAACAGAGAAGAATAAATTAGGAAAAAGTCCACAGGGCTAATATCGGAGGATTAACAAATGTTCAGATATGATGGAGATGGGAATTTTCTATAATTCTACCCATTAAAGAAGAAAAGACCCTTCTTTTTGTTTTTGCTCTGATTCTGTTTGTTTCACTTGATGAGAAAGTACAGCCTGAAGCAAATGAAATCTTGACCCTGCCGACTTCACTTATGCCATATCCATCAAATACTCACAAATATTTCTCAAATAATAATTGGTGACAGGATCCTAGTCCTCAGAAAGATAATAAACAATAACACTAGGAGTATCATTTAAAGGAATGAGACTGATCCTCTAATAATTTAAGGCCTCTCTATACAGATACACTCCATTTGGGGGGAAAAAGGATAATTTTTTAATCAATTAGAACCCTGCTAATGAATAGGCAAGTCATTAGTCTCCATGGGTATCAAGCACTTCTCATAGTTGCTAGATTAACTCCCTGGAAAACAGAGGCCCTAATATCATGGATGAGCTGTTCAGAGACCTTCCTCCAACCCTCACACCTGGTCAAATGTGAAAGATCCTCCTTGACTTCACCAACCGTCATTCAGATATAAATCTACACAATAAGAACACAGTAAGATATGCAATAACTGGTTGAGTAAGGAAGAGATAAATGTATACATATGTGTAGGTGAAAAGAGAGAGAGAGAGAAAAACTGAAATTAGACCAAGAGATACACATAAATAGATAACCTTGGGTCCAGAGTTTTGGGATCAAATCCAATGTGTATAAATCTAAAACAAACATACTCTAAAGAATCAATCAGCTTCTTGGGATCCACAGGAGGTGGGTAGACTACTTCATCAATATGCTTTCGATTGCAGTAGGCATATGCTGTTGATACATGCATGAATACTTCCAGGTTCTTCATTTGTTGTGCAAGGAGAATAAGCTGGCGTGTAGCAATCACATTTAACTGAACAGCATCTCTATAAAAGAAAAAGTGACAATGAAAAATTGGAAAGCTTTCCCAGTGAAAAATTAGAAAGTCACTTATTTTACCTGCTAAAATATTTTTATTTCCATTAGAGAGACAGATTTTTGTTTCTTTACAACTGGTCCCTTAGGTCTGATCTTGTATATCTTATTTCAATATAAAGTACATCCATTGTATCAGTTGCATTTAAAAAGAAAGATTTTCTGATTATAAAAGAAGCCTCACACTAGGATTAAAAAAAAAAATTAAAATTTTTAAATTACCCAGAAATAAACACAGATAGCTTCGGTCTTTGGCTTTTATACATACATTTTGAAGTCATGTTAGACTTCTCTTGCACCTTGATTTTTAAAAGTATACTGTTTCATGATATGGAATTACAAAGAAGTAATCAGAATGGTTAAGTAACTTTAAAATGCTAAGGCAGAGTCACCAATAAGGGTAAAACAGTCAAAGAAAACTCAGAAACATTAAGTTATATTAACATATAATCAAGTAAGAATATGTTCATTTCTCTGTGTAGCAATTAATCCAAACACTTTTTTAAAGACTAGCTTATAAGACTTAAAGGGGTTTTATAATAAAACGGGTACATTTTGCCACAAGAGGCATATGCAAGTCTCAAAAATGATCTATATATTATTCTCTCCTTGAAATTTATCCAAGGTAAATAATTTCACAAATGCAAATATATGCAGAAAAATAATCAATAAAGCCTTACCTAGTAATAGCAAAAGCCTAGAGAGCCTAAATATTCACTATGAATGAAATGAATAAACTTTAACAAAGCAGGTATTTTATCACAATGAAAGAATAGTCATTTAAAATAATTATACAACAACTGTAAAAACACGGGAAATCTGCAAGAATATTTTTAAAATACACACATTATAAAGTAAAGCAGGATTAAGAACAATACTCTGGGAGTAAGACCTGGGTTCAAATTCTGACTTAGCCTACCTACCAGCTAGCACTCAGTGACCTTGCATAGTTAGTCACACACTCAGGCCTCAATTTCCTCACCTGTAAATGGGAACTATAATACAGTCTACCTACTAGGATTTGTATAAAATTAAATGAAATAAAGAGCTTGCAAGTATTTAGCATTATTCATTCCTAAAAAGGCACTAAAACAGGCATTCAATAAATATTACTAAAGGTAATGAGATGGTGGGTAGTTCTTACTTGTTATTTGAACAAAAAAAGTTGATATACTCAACACCAGTAATACTGTGATAAAACTGGCAAAGTAATACACTGTTGGTGACTACACTGATATAACGGATTCAAAAGAGATTAAGACAAAGTACCAGGAAGTACAGAAATTATATAATTACTAATCTAGTTAACCTATTGAAATTAACTCAAAGGAAAAACTTGTTCTAACTGTAATTTTTCAAAGAAAAAAATGAAAATTCCCTAAATTTGCTATACCTAGTGAACATTATACATAAATTATGGTGTATCACCATCACATCACAAAAATTTTAACTATGAAAAAAATTAGAAATGTGGAAATTGTTTCCCTAAGTAAAATCAGAAATTCTGTTTACATTTTTACATAAAACAATGTATGTTCCAAGATAGACCACAAGGGAATGTTTTAAAAAATCACAGTAGTTTTAGGTACTTTCCAAAATTCTTACATTTTTCAGTATTTAAGAAGAAAAAAATCCAATTAATCTTTTAAAAGGCTAGGATATGTCACTGATAGAATCTGGTCCACTTGACTATAAAGCAGTGCTTTGATATCTATTCGCATTTGCAAAACAACAGGGATGGGGAGGGTACTGTTTTGGGAGAAGTATACAGAAAATATTCTGTTACAGGTTCCTGAGGACAGGACAACAAGTTCTGGGTCACCAAGAACAAAAAATAATTCATGAAAGAAAAAAATCCTGTGCATTATTTTTTCTTTTAATTTAATAGTATCCGAGGGTTCATGAAAACATACTAGAAGGAATTTTTTTTTTAATGAAGTAATTGGTTTGAGGTCTTACAATCACGAGTGTATCTTTTTTCTTCCTTATCTCAAATGAGGGGGGAAAATCTGCTCAAATGGAAATCCAGCAAAAAAGACATTTCACAGAGAGGATACAGTCCACTAGACTGTAAGGCAATATGCTATTTTCTTTTGCATTTGTAAAACAATGAAGCAAGGGAGAGTAAGGTTTTGGGAGCAGTACACAAAGGATATTCTGTTACAGGTTCCTGAGGATGGTGACAGAATTTCTGGGTCACTGAAAATAAGGAATAACTTCAGAGAGAACACTCCTGGTACCTTGTCTACTACCCCTGTACCTGAGAGCCCAAACCTGAAGGCACCTTATATACTTACATAAGTAACTCTCAGTATCTCTGCAAGGCTAATAATCTCACTCTATTTTACCATCATACAATTTCTACTCCATTGAAATTCTGGCTGGGACCCTGACATGTTAGATCACTAGAAAGCAAAAAATAATAATAATATTTTCATGGTTTGATTATACGGAGCCATAAACGCATCTTAAATAACATTAGCTTTTGGAGGAGGGGGCAAAATGAACACATCTTTTGTTAATTATGGTCCATCATTAACGTAGACATAGAAGACACTTCAAAAAAAAAAATAAAACTCAACTTGAACTGCCTAATAAATCTTCTTGTTCATCTGTCTTGTACAGATATGCTGGATTGTTCAAAATCTGTGTTGATAATACTTCTAAGACCTTAAACCAGAGAGCTCATGCTTGGCATGACAGATACCTGAGAGCTTATTAAAAGTGTAGACTGTTGGACCTCATCCTCAGGCACTTTGTAATGTCTGAATCGAAGCCTGGAAAACTATATATGTGTAACATACATATTTATTTATTTATATAGTTTTATATATTATGTATATATATTTATATTTAAAGATTTTATATTTTTATGTAATGTCTACCCTCAAGATCAAGAGTCACACGCTCTACCAATTGAGCCAGCCAGGTGCCCCTGGAAAACTATATTTTAAATAACTTCCGCAGGCCATTATGATATCTCTCTCCCCTTCCCCATTTCTGAGAAAATACTTCCTACATGAGATCTCATCACTATTGCTTGCTGGTTTTTTTTTTTTTAATTCAATGAAGACACAAACACAGATGTCTCGGGACCAATTAATCAATCTTAAGGTAGGGGACCCAGACATTTATAATTTAAAATCATACTCAGGGGTCTCGCTACAGATAAAGATTCCTGGGTATTACCCCAAACCAGAGAGTCTGAATTTTGCAGGTAGAGTCTAAAATTCTACATTTTTTAACACATTTTCCAGGAATTCCTAAGATTCATAATGCATTCTGAAGTGGGAGAGTTGGTGCCCTTAGACTCAAAGCTTCTTAATCCTTTCTCATCATCCATCTTTACTTCCACTCCTTTCAAAACACCTACTCCCATATTCATATGTTCATATTCACATATTCTCACATTCAAATTGCTGCATCTCTGACATCTCATACTAAGAATTTCCCCCAGACCACACCATCTGCCCCTCCAATTCCCCTTGTAAGCCTGTTTTCTGTCCTCATCATGGTCTCTAGTTTCTTGACACTCCTTTACTTTCAACCCCACTGTCCTATCTTCACTTTCTTTCCTTATTACCTTAGGAACAACAGACCCCAGGATCAAATATTTAAGAAATTCCCTTCATTATCCTCAACGTCACTCTCCCCTCATCTTTTGTCAGTATTTCTTTACAATTCCTAATCTTGATACCCACTTTTTCCCACCCCAAGATTCATAAACCATCATATCTGAAAATAAATGAGCTCTACCACCTCTCAATTCTCACAGCACTTAATGTACGCTCTTTAGTGACTCCCTACTTTCTGTCCTACTTTACGGTTATTTAAGCAAATCTATCTCCCTTGTTAGACTATAAGGGCTTTGCTATAGATAGGATCTGTGTGCAATTTTTCTTGGTTTCTTACAAAATATCGGGTATAATGCTGGGAGTAAAATCTGGATTATTTTTTTGCCCTGGCAAGAAAGTCTTTGTGCCATTTTTTATTTGTGGCAGTTAAAGTTAAAAATGATTATAAAGAGTGTTTTTTAAGCAGTTATTACATGCCAACCTACACTATTTTAGAATCTCCGGCCCAAATCTAATGTTGCAATATCACCACTTACACATTAATATACATTAAAACTGCTTCACAGGAAACAATAATTTCAATGTAATTGACTCAGGTTAGGTCAGTAAATACAGATGCCTTGACAAGGCAATAAATTTTATTATTCATCTATATATCTTCCTTGCACTATGAGATCGCTAGTAAAAGATGAAAGAATAGCGAAAAGATTTCCCTTTCATTAATGGTAGACTTGCTTACCTCAAGGAGAAAAGAGAGAAAAGGTTCCCTGAAAGGACTGCACTTTGGTCATTCTCATAAAGGTTACTTTGAGGAGTTTCACCCTAATTAATGTCTGTTTGCAAAGCAATTTCCCCTTTAAAAGCATCTAACTTCCCCTTTGAGTTAATGAGGACTATACCACAATTATCCGGTAAATATATACCTTTTTTTCTTGAAAACAGTTTCATAAGGCTGTGTGAATTTCCTTTTGGTTATGAAAAACAATGAAAGCTAGAACTATGGGGAGAAATATCTGTTAGATTACTATTTAATACTAAAAACCTGCCTGTTATCACACTATCCAAAGATAATAAGTGCCAAGTATCAAAAGATATATATATAAATACATATATATGTACACACACCTTTTATGAAAGTGAAATTCTACTATAGCTCTACTAAGATTCTTTTGTCACTTTTCAATCATGAACACATAATGGCTGTATAGAAACAACTAAAAAATAAATCATTATCACCAGATAATAAATGATAAAGTCAAAGTTAGAGCTAAGGTATGTAATTCCAAAGCTCATGTCCTGTCCAGCACACAGTGCTGCCTCAGGTTCCTCAAGTATAAAATGGACTTGCCCACAATAGTACAGTGGTTAACATTAGCATGGAATAAAATAATGAATGAGAAAATTTACCCTGAAAACTATAAAGTACTATTAAAGAAATGTAAGTGACTATCACAGTGTTCTCACCTGGAATATAGGCAAAACTTATTGTAATGCTTTGGTGCTGAACTGTCACACATTATATAATGTCAATTAAGATTTATACTTCTATATTAAAGACTTTATGGGAAATGATCTCAAAACCCTTTATAAACAAAATTTAACTGAAAAACATTTTAAGAAGGGCTTCAAGTAATTGTAAAACCTACAAAAGTCTGCACCATTTTAACTGGCATAAGACTATACAATTAGATTAACATTAAAAAACAGTATTTTTGAACGTATCATCAAAAAGAATCCTCTGAATTAAGCACCATTATTTGAAATGCATATTTGTGAGATTTTTTAAAAAAATAGTAAACATTTAAAATGTTATTTTTTTCTTGAAACAGGCATTTGACAGAAGTCCAAATTATTTTTCTCTTTTTCAAATTATTTTTCTAATTA
The DNA here is from genome assembly GCF_009762305.2 of Zalophus californianus. Taxonomy (NCBI): domain Eukaryota; kingdom Metazoa; phylum Chordata; class Mammalia; order Carnivora; family Otariidae; genus Zalophus; species Zalophus californianus. The sequence goes on along the minus strand of NC_045605.1, from coordinate 68,740,659 downwards.
AACTTATATCCACTGTTGCCTGTCCCTAATACTGCTACGAAGTTTTAAAACAAAAAGAAGGTATAACTTAAATTTATAAGCCATTCTATCTTACTCTGCAAAACCTGAGTTCAATTTTTTTTTCTAATTTTCAGATGGATATGTGCAGAGTAGAAAAATAAAGCCATTGAGATACAGGCTTCTGAAAGAATGGAGGGAAGAGGAAACAAACCCTATTAGCTGTTAGGACTGACACACCTACTGAAGGTAAATTTCTCTTTCTTCACTCTATACTTCCCTGCCTTACAGTTAAATTCAAGGCAACTTCTTCTAATATACAGATTAGCTGTCCAATGTTTCTAAACTGCTAACAAGAAGAGGAAAATTCTCTTAACACTCTTTAAGACACTGAAAGCTACAATTAACATAGGGCAAACCGTTTCAAATCACTTTCAAAACAATTTGACTAAAAAGAATTCAAATTTTTAAACTATGCTGAAGTTCAAATATCATATAAATACCTTTACTTACCTTAAATTTTCATTAAACCTCACTGTAGCTGCACAGTGGAATATAATATTGATAGAATCTATGATGATCTCTTCATCTTCTTCACTAAGAGCCAGTTTTGGTTGGGTGAGTTCACTGTTGATTGCTATAACTTTCTCTCTAAAATCTGGATTTTCATCTCTTAATCTGTCAAAGAGCTATCCAAGGGGATAAAATATGTTAGAGCAGTATTTTTCAACTTTCTTTTTTTTTTTAATTAACATATAAAGTATTATTTGTTTCGGGGCACAGGTCTGTGATTCATCAGTCTTACACAATTCACAGCACTCACCATAGTACATACCCTCCCCAGTGTCCATCACCCAGCCACCCCATCCCTCCCATCCCAGTATTTTTCAACTTTCTAAAACCCATTAGCACCCCACCAAGGATCGCTATTCCGAAAACTTCAACTATGTTAATCCTAAAATTGCTATTCTTAACTATCATTCTGTACAGAAAACACCCTGTGATACCCACTTATTATCCCCATTCTACAGATGAGAAATCTGAGACACAGAGGTTAAGTAACTTGACAAGGACACAGAGCTGGTAGTTTGCAGAGTTAAAATTTGAACTGCCCATGCCTTTGCTGACTAGATTGTATTGCACCGTCCCTCAGAATAGACTTAAGCAGTATAGACATCAGGACAATGTTTTAAAATGATCATTCAGATTTCTAAAATCCAGATCTTAATTTATCACTTCATTTTATTTTGGTTTTATTCTGTTACAGATTACAGTAAAATACCATTATTCATGGTCTATATTAAATCTGTAAAACCTACAAAATTTTTAAAGGGAAAAAAATATGTTGAAGGGAAAAAAAGTTGGTAAGCAAATACGCAGATCAGAATTTGGACAAACGAGAAATATCATATATACAGGATTCTAACCCTAAAATTCAATATTCCTTAAGTATCCTGGAAGAAATAAATTAACTAAAGAATCAGTTAGATCCCAAGGTGATTACAGCGTAAAGGCACATTCGATTGTGAGTCAAATTTAATTTTTCATCCCAGATTTTATAAAGAAATACTGATGCTATCTCCAGAACACTGCTCTATTACACTTTGACTCTCCAATTCATTTAAATCCATACTTGTAGTTTAAGCAGAGATTCTCAATCTGGGAAGAAAATCTATACACCTTACATAATGCTCGCTTTCACTTCCTAAATGGATATAACAGTGTTCCCTTCCATTACTGTTACCTAGTGATTTCAATATTAATGTGTTCTTATATTAATTATTAAATATCTACTAAGCATTTCAGATGAGCCAGGCACCTTCTAGATACTGAGAAAACAAAGCAACAATCTTTCCCGAAAGCTACTTAGAATATGATAGGAAAAGCCAGATAAGTAAACACAATTAAAATACTATATTAAAGGTAATAAAATAGGGGTAATACTACAGCGCTATGAGACTACAGGAGAAACAACTAACCCAGCTGGGGAAGGACCAGAAATTATAAAATAGAACGACAGTGTCCCAGGCAGAGAAAGCCGCATGTATAACCACCTAGAACTGAGAGCGCGTTAACATTTGGGGAGTTAAAATAATTCAGTAAGACTTGGCCAATGATTGAATAGGAAGGATAAGGAAATGTGAACTCCACAAGGACAGGGACCACATCTATTTTGCTAATAAGCACACAGGTCCTAAACAGCTGAGTACCCGGCAAGATGTAGACATGATAAACATTTGTTAAGTGAATAAACTCATTAGGTGGAAAACCTGGGAAGAGAACAAAGTACAGTTACAGAGACACAAGTTCAGTTTTTTGAATGCTGGGTGTAAAGGGCCCGTGGGACACCGAGAACACACATCTGGTAGAGGTAACTGGATCTGCGGGCCTGAAGTTCAGGGAAGAGAAGAGCCAGACTACCCATACAAATTTTACTAACTACGTACAGAGAGCCCTGGGAAGAGAAGATCACCCAGGTAGCAGCAGTGATGAGCACCCTTGGTCCAGACTAGATGAAGCTTTTTCCAAATCTATCAAAATACAACCATTTGTCTCACATAAAACAGAGGGTGCTGAGTCATCACCCTGGGATCTAGTAAGAAGAGATCAAGGCCTAGGACAGAACTCTGAAGAATGTCAACGTTTAAAGGGTGGGCAGGAAAAAAAAGCAACCTGAGGAATGACCAGAAAAGTACTTTTAATACCTTGAACTCACACTTTTCATTCTCCCACACTGCCAATAACCTTTAACTCCCCTTCGTATCAGGTATCTCCCACCACCAAGAGAGGGTCATGCTGCTTTGCAAGTTACATCTCAGACCTGATACTCTTCCCTTCTCTAGCCACCGTCTCTTTATTCAACACTACCTCTCTTCCAGTGCTTTTAATCCATGGGCACCCCACCAGTTCCTACTTTATTATGTTCACTAATGGCCTCTTTGATATGCTTTATTCCCTTTCCAGAATTTATTCCGTGGTCAATTATTTTAGTTCAATCCGCCACCATATTAATGGAGTTTCTTTTCCTGGAGACGTTTATCAGTGGTTCTCACCTTGGGGAAATTTCACCCCCAAGGGAACATCTGGTGATGTCTGGAGACATTTTGGGTTGTCACAACTGGGAGGCGGGGCCAGGTGGGAGGAGCTTCTGGCATCTAAACTCCATATAATTTATAATTAGGCTAAATTACAAAAGTTCAATAAAATTTCAGGCTTTAAGTGTAAGGCATTCTTTTTCTTTACATATTAGACTTATTGTGGAGGAAAAGTTTTCAGACCCACTGCCCTGGAGACCCCATAGGAGATGCCCAAATCTTTGACATTTTACTCAGGCTCTCAATTCCAGCCAAGACTTTAACATCAGTAATTGCTCCTATCCAGTCTCTCTTGACACTTCTATACTCCTTCTTTCTTCCCTTTTCCCTCTTAAAAACTCTCTAGCCCATTAAGGCAAGGATTCTATCTTATTTATCCCTGAATTCAACCCCCTACATCAAGTCAAGTGCCCAGCACTGAGTATGCACAGTAAATGTTTTCTGAAATATAAAAAATGAGTAACAATAAATAACCTCTTACTAGAGGAGGGAGTCGTTGGGAGGGAGATTAAAACATACTAATTACAAGTGATTAAAAGGTACTAGACACTACCTAATAACTAAAAAATTACATAGCTACTATACTAAACTTACTGCCAATGACTGTCAGATAAATTCATTCAATCTGAGAGAATTCAAAGCTTACGATTGTGAGATAATTTTACTCCAGCTCATTTCCATTTTTTCTTATCAATATATTTTTCTAAAGCTTCAAAATGCATGACCTATTCTTGCATTCTAAATGACCCCTCTGTCATCATGTTCTTATTTGTCAAATGGGAATATGTGACTTTGCTACTTCCTAACACTGTTGTGGGGAGCAATCAGTGCTTACAAATTTTTAACTGTTATCAAAGGACAGTGTTTCACAGCATAGTAGGTACTAGGTAGAACTACCTCTTAATTACTTATTATCCTGAATACTATCTAAAATACCTAGTAATTACAATAGGTCTCAAATATTCTAAAAACACAGTAAATATCTAACATATAGGTATTTTAGAACTTGTTATAGAATTTTGCCCATCACAGAGGAAAGCTTTTTTTCTCCTTCTAAGCACAAGTCATATCCAGTTTATTGCCATCCTGTAGGATTTTTTTTTTCACTAACTTTTTTCAGGACACCAAAGAAATAAACTGAGCTGTTGATGATTACAATAGTTATACAAACAAACACACACTCTTTTCTTTCCTCCAAATGATCATTTTCCCCCCACTTACCTTGCCACTAATAACTTCTTCTACTCGCTCCTGGGGTGTCTGTCCAGCTTTCTGCCTCACCAAAACATACACTGAATTCACCTTAGGACAAGACCTCAGCAACTTTTCCAGAAGTACCTTCCCTAGGAAACCGGTAGCTCCAGTGAGGAGGACATTCTTGCCTTCATAGTATTCTGGGATTGAAACCATTCTGATCCTAAGGAAAACACAGCAAATAAACATCAGTTCAAAGATTTATGTTAATTCTTATGTACTAAAAATCTCTTGGTATCGAAATAAATATTTTAAAGGATAGGCAAAACTTAAAGTCGAATGTTAACAAAAGGGGACTTTAACCTTTGGTCCACTGTAGTAAGATGGAAAGAACAACGAACTGCAAAGTTGGCTTCTGATCCCTGTGTTTTCCCCCTGGATCACCTCAGACAAATCACTCACCACCTCTGGCTTCTTTAGTATAGTTTGTACTAAATGACCTCTAAAAATTCCTTCCAGCAATAAGAACCCAAATCTTCATTTAAACCTCTGTTAAACCCTACACTCAAATGAATCCTATTTCTGTCTCCAAAAGGATTTATAACACCAAATAGAGGTCAGCAGCAAGACTCAATTGCCTAGCTTATATAACATGGTGACGTATCATATTCACCCATCATCACCAGTTGGAACAAGAAGAGGTAACACCAAGTCCTTTCTTTTCCATGTCTAGAGTGACAATATATCCAAAAGGTGCTTAAATCTCCCTTTTAAAAAAGTCACAGAAAGGAATACATGGGTTGACTTATCCTCCCTGTTCAAATTCTACTAAAACAGCAGAAAAGATAGTATCCTAAGAGAACAAATAAACAAAAGAACCATGATGAATGGAAAAAAAACAAGATGCAGAAGGATTCATGCAGTATGTCGCTCTTCAATGCTCAAACGCATTCAAAACAATGCTCTCTATTGTTTAGAAATGCACACACACAATAATATTAATAGATGTTTGAGAGGGAGTGCAATACAATCAGAGAAGAGCTTTCAACTTCAATTGTATTTACATTTTCTTTATGCTAGGAGGTAGATACATGTGTTTTATGTCCAAATTTTTCATAATGATAAAAATAATTAATTCAGAACAATCTGAAGATAAGAAATAGACCCATTAACAAGCAGAAAGTAGGGAAGGAAGGAAGGAAAGAAGGAAAGTATTTCTAGAAGAAACAGCCAAGACTAAACTAAACATAGCAGAAGAAATAGCAATCCAAGCAAAGCAAGCGTAGGAAAGGACTTATACGAAGGCAAGAGATATCCCAACCCCCTGAACAAAGCTCAGGATCAAGCTGAATTAAAGCATAGGGAAGGGGCACCTGGGTGGCTCAGTTGGTTAAGTGACTGCCTTTGGCTCAGGTCATGATCCTGGAGTCCCAGGATCGAGTCCCGCATTGGGCTCCCTGCTCAGCAGGGAGTCTGCTTCTCCCTCTGACCCTCTCCCCTCTCATGTACTCTCTCTCTCTCTCTCATTCTCGCTCTCTCAAATAAATAAATCTTAAAAAAAAAAAAAAAAAAAAAAACTTGAGCTCCCAAGACTTAGTATTCAGATCTGCTGAGAACATCCAGCATGGGTGCTAGGAACAAAAGTGAAGTAGGGCTGAACCTGACATTGCTCCTTAACATCCACAAATTTTGATGGGGGAGGTGGAGAATCAGGAGAGGAAACTAAAGCAACCAAAAGGAAAAAAGTCTCACAGCACTTGAGCCTCAGAATAAATTTTAGGTTCTAAGCCTATCTGACTGCTGTTGGCCCTTAAGACAAACTCACGCAGAACTCTCCATCAATAATCTCCTTTAGAGAAAAGCTCTTTTGGAAAAACAGACCTCAAAAAACTGAGAGGAAGCCAGTATGAACCACCAAAACCAATCATCCTGCTCCTTCAAAAATATGAATAGATAACCAAGGATCACCAGATATTTAAGAAATGCTTAACAAAATTAAGAAGGACCAAAATAAAAAGCAACAGAATCAACCACAAAGGAAATGAAGGTAATAAAAAATTTAAAGAGAATTTAAATTCTAATAGAAATTCTTCAAGCCATTCACAAGAATATTGCATCCATAAAATAAACAAACTACTATGAAAAAGAAACAGAAGAATAAGAAAGCATGTGAAAATTAGAAATTCAGATGAACAAGAAAATCCAATAAATACATAAACTATTAAAATTAAGTGAATTTAAAAAGGTCACTAAATACAAGGTTTATATGGAAAAAAGCAAATGTATTTCTCTATATCAGCAACACAGAAAATCAAGTAACAACAACAACAACAACAAAACTATACCACTTATCACACCATCCAAAACACCAAAACACTATGGAAAATAGCTAGTATTGATAAGGACATAGAGAAACTGAACCCATGCACATTGCTTGTGGGAATGTAAAATGGTTCAGCTGCTGTGGGGAACAGTGGTGGTGTCTTAAAAAGTTAAACACAGAATTATACGACCTTGCAATTCCACTCCTAGGTATATACCCCCAAAAAACTGCCAACAGGTACTCAAACAAGTACATGTACATGCATGTTTACAGCAGCACTGTTTGCAACAGCCGAATAGTACAAATAGCTCAAAAGGTCCATCAACAGATAAATGGATAAACAAATTAGAGCATACACCTACAACAAAATACTATTCAGCCATAAAAAGGAAGGAAGAACTGATACTACACTAGGGGAATGAACTTCAAAAACATACTAAGTGAAATAAGCCAGATACATCACATACTCCATTGATTTCCTGTATAGAAATATCCAGAATAAATCAATCCACAGAGACAGAATGCAGATTGGTGGTTGGCAGGGGCTGAGGGGTAGGGACAGTGGGCAATGAAGAGAAACTGCTAGGTGCGCCTGGGTGGCTCAGTTGGTTAAGCGTCTGCCTTGGGCTCCGGTCATGATTCCAGAGTCCCAGATCGAGCCCCACATTGGACTTCCTGCTCAGTGGGGAGTCTGCTTCTCCCTCTGACCCTCACCCCACTCTCATGCTGTCTCTCAATCCCTCTCAAATAAACAAAATTTAAAATAAATAAATAAATAAATAAATAAATAAATAAAATAAAATGGTTAATACAGGGATGCCTGGGTGGCTCAGTCGGTTAAGCGACTGCCTTAAGCTCAGGTCATGATCCCAGGGTCCTGGATCAACTCCCGTATCAGGCTCCCTGCTCAGCAGAGTCTGCTTCTGCCTCTCTCTCTGCCTGCTGCTCTGCCTGCTTGCGCTCTTTCTTTCTCTGACAAATAAATAAATAAAATCTTCCAAAAAACAAAAAATTAAAAAATCAAATGATTAATATATTGTAAAAATTTTACCTCAATAATGTTTTTTTAAACTACCAAAAGTTAGAAATAAACTAAAAGATATTTGAGACCGCTCTTCTGAAAACTACAAAATAGAGAAATTAAACTGAGAGAAATTAAAACTGAGAGAAAGAGAGAAATTAAACAATACCTAAATAAATAGATATACAATGTACATTGCTAGATTAGAAGACGTCTTTATACAATGTCAGCTCACCCTCCTTAGATTCAATACAATCCCAATCAAATTCTAAGTTGTTTTACATGTGGATGGAAACTAAGATTCTAAAATGTTATAGAAACAGAAAGGGACAAGAATAGCCAAGACAAGCACTAAGAACAACAAAGCCGGAGAAATTCATAACTGTATAACAAGATATATTATAAAGCTACAAGAATGGGTTTTTGGAACAAATATAGAATACTGCAGTCAATTCACTATCCCTATATAAAATGAATCCTGACTGCTACCTCATACCACACACAAAAATGAATTCTAGATAGACTGTACACTTAAATGTGAAAGGTAAAATAATTACATATCTAGAGGATGACAGAGAACATCTCCACCATCTTGGGGTAGGCAAACATTTATTAAACAGGACACAAGAAGTGCCAACCAGAAAAGAAAATGAATGAACAATCATGAAATGAAGGAACAATCACCACAGACAACATGCATGGGGCTCACATGAGAACACTGAGCCAGAGGCCAGACACACAAAGTATATACTATATAGTGTCATTTACATAAAGTTCAAAAACAGGCAAAACTCATCAGTTAAAAGTCAGAACAATGGTTATCTTGCAAAGAAGTAGTGACCAGAAGGGAGTGTGAGGGAGGCTTCTGGGATACTGGTTAGGACTTTCTGAATGCATGCTACAGACCAATAAAAAATTTACTTTAGAAAATAAAAACATCGTGTGACTACATGTCCTGGTTTGCCTGGAACAAACTGGTTTATACATGCTATCCCAACTTAAGTTTGAGTAGAGCCCTCTGAAGTCTTTCAGTATGCACAATAAATTATACGGTTACTCTAGTTATAACCAGCTTCCAGTCTAAGTGAGACTATTTCAAGATTTCAGTGACCAAAAGCCTAATTAAAACAATAGGGTATTATAAAGTTAAAATGTTAATAACCTCATAGGGGAGATATGAAGAAACTGTGCATCAACATACCTAACAAATCTGGTAGGTATGAATAACAATTATATGCTAATTACATGTTAACCACAGTGTACTGAGAACATGACCTAGAACAAGTCATCTGATTCTCTAAGCTTCATTTTTTTCATATGTAAGAGTTTATTCAATAAATATTATTAAGCACCTACGAGATATCAGCCACAAGAAAGTTTGCCACAGGTGTACATATGCATTTAAAACAGAAAAAGATACCAGGCAGTTTTCTCTTTAATAATTGAGGATTTACAGCCTCAATATATGATTGGCTCAACCCTAAACTAACTACATACTTTCTTCTCTCATCTACAGAGACAACTTCCCTCTAAAGCCTAAACAGCAAATCTGTTAACACCAAACAGCAGAAAATTTTTATCAAACTTAATTCTGTCTCCTCAAGCTTAGCAATATAAAGGCTGTTTGCTAAGAAGGTTGAAGAACGAAACTGCTTCTTACCAGGTTCAGGTAACTAGCCCAAAGCTATTTACATATGACTTACATGGTTTTCTTCATGGAAGAATTCCCACAAGTCTCCCACTTTATCACAATGCTACCAAAAACTTCACAGGCACTAAGTATTTTTAAACTCTGTGTCTAGGTATTCTTGATTCCCCCCATCCACCAATACATTTATTTCACCCTACTAATTTAATGGCGAAGCCAGCATAAATAAGAATTTCTTTCAAGTCCAGACCTGTCACATCTTCCACATAGGTCCTGCCAATGAGGCCAGAAGCTACTAGAAAGACGGAAGCCAGGAAAGAAAATGCTGCCAATCCTTCTAGAGCATGATGTTTTAATTCTGATTGTGTGATTCTACTCCACAGCAAGATATCTAAAGCTCCTGTTATCTGCTGAAAAGTAGCTGCAGCATTGCAATACTGAGGAAAAACAGCGGCATTATCATTCCTGTGTGCTGGGGCGGAAGGGCTATGAAATGTGATTCATATTTATTTTTACTGTTCTTGAGCTGCCTTATAGAAAACATCACTTAACAGTGGCAGCTGAGTATTTTCTTCAAAAAAATACCTTGTCCTCACAGAACTAGAATACTAAAATTTGTATGGAACCACAAAAGACCCTGAATAAGCCAAAGCAATCTTGAGAAAGAAGAACAAAGTTGGAGGTATCACAATCACAGATTTTAGGACACACTACAAAGCTGCAGTAATCAAAACAGTATGGTACTGACACAAAAGGAGACACATAGATTAATGCAACAGAATAGAGCTCAGAAATAAACCCATGCTTATATGGTCTATTAATCTATGACAAAGAAAGCAAGAATATACAATGGGTAAAAGACAGTTTCTTCAACAAATGGTGTTGGGAAACTGGACCACTTTCTTAACACCATACACAAAACTAAACTCAAAACAGATTAACAACCTAAATGGAAACCTGAAACCATAAAACTCCTAGAAGAAAACACAGGCAGTAATCTCTTTGACTTCAGCCTTAGCAATATTTTTCTACCTGTCTCCTCAGGCAAGGGAAACAAAAGCAAAAATGAAGTACTGAGAGTATGCCAAAATAAAAAGCTTTTGGACAGCAAAGGAAACCATCAATAAAATGAAAAGGCAACCTACTGAATGGGAGAAGACACTTGCAAATGATATATCCAAAATACATAAAGAACTTATAAAATTCAACACCAAAAACCACAAATAATCCGATTCAAAATGGGCAGAGGACCTGAACAGACATTTCTCCAAAAAAGACATACAGATGGCGAAGAGGCACATGAAAAGATGCTCAACATCACAAATTATCAAGGAAATGCAAATCAAAGCCACAATGAGATATCCCCTCATACCTGTCAGAACAATTAGTATCAAAAAGACAAAAAATAACAATGCTGGTGAGGATTTGGAGAAAAAGGATCCCTCTTGCACAGCTGAAGGGAATGTAAATTGGCGCAGCCACTGTGGAAAACAGTAGGGAGGGTCCTTGAAAAATTAAAAACATAGGGCGCCTGGGTGGCTCAGTTGGTTGGGTGACTGCCTTCGGCTCAGGTCATGATCCTGGAGTCCCAGGATCGAGTCCCACATCGGACTCCCTGCTCAGCAGGGAGTCTGCTTCTCCCTCTGACCCTCCCCCCTCTCATGCTCTATCTCATTCCCTCTCTCAAATAAATAAAATCTTTAAAAAAAATTTAGAAAAAAAAAGAAAAATTAAAAACATAATTACCCTATGATTCAGTAATTCCACTACTGTGCATTTACCCAAAGAAAACAAAAACACTAATTCAAAAAGATATGCACTCCTATGTTCACTGCAGCATTATTCACAGTAGCCAAGATATGGAAGCAATCTAAGTCTCCATAGATGAATGGGTAAAGAAGATGTGGTGAACACACACACACACACACACACACACACATATACATACATATATATACACAGCATGGAATATTACTCAACATAAAAAAAAATGAGACCTTGGCATCTGGGACAACAAAGATGGACCTAGAGAGTATCATGCTAAGTGAAATGAGTCAGACAGAAAAAGACAAATACCATATGCTATCGCTCATATGTGAAATCTAAAAAACAAAACAAATGAATAAACAAGAAGTAGAAACAGACCCATAAATACGGAAAAAGATTAGTGGTTGCCAGAGAAGAGGGGCAGGCAAATAGGCAAAAATGGGTGAAGGAGAGTGAGAGGTGGAGGCTTCCAGTCATGGAATGAGTAAGTCACAGGGATGAAAGGTACAGCATAAAGAATTCAGTCAATTGTATTATAATAGAGTTGTATGGTGACAGTTGATGGCTACACTTGTGGTGAGCAAAGCATAACATATATATTTGTTGCATTAGTATGTTGTACATCTGAAACTAATGTAACATTGTGTGTCTACTATACTTCAATTAAAAAAAAAATATCCTCTCTTATGGTTCCAAAGTTAAAGAGGCAGAACTCTTTTAAAAGACCAGTAAAAATGCTGGGTACTAGATATCACTATTACTTTAAGATTTTCTTGCTAGAGTGGTTTTACATTATGCATTTATATTTATATTTATATTAAGAAAACATATTACAGGGCGCCTGGGTGGCTCAGTCGGTTAAGCGTCTGCCTTTGACTCAGGTCATGATCCCAGGGTCCTGGGATCAAGTCCCACAACGGGCTCCCTGCTCTGTGGGGAGCCTGCTTCTCCCTCTCCCTCTGCCTGCCACATCCCCTGCTTGTGCTCTGTCTCTCTCTCTGTCAAATAAATAAATAAAATCTTAAAAAAAAAAAAAAGAAAACATATTACAAATGTACTTAAATGGGGATACAGTTCACTCACTTCCTACATTCACTCACTTCAAGTCCAGATGCTGCCACTTTGAAGCTGGAGATCCTAAGATAAATCTTAAACTACTACTCTGAACCTGTTTCCTTATCTGTAAAAAAGAGAACATGCAGTAGGTTTTAAGGAGAAAAAGAGCCTGAAATGGCCACAAATGGAGAAACCACAAAGAACTTCCAAAATAGCAGTCACTCGGTCAATATAACTGCACCTTTGTAAAACAACTATACTCTCATAATAAATGTCCTAGTATTAGTGGAAGGCTAATCATCTTGTCTGAATTAGTTTTAGAAACTAAGTTTTAGAAGCTTAGTTAAGATAAATGAGTAAAGACCAGTCCTCTCTCTCCCATTTCAACTTTTTTATTTTTTAAAGAGTTCTTTCGATAGATAAAGCTATTAAAGTAAGAGATTGGGGCAGTAAAATAACCAGAAAACTAGAAAAAATCTAGCAAAGGGAAAAAAAAGCAGCTCTTAAAGTGCCAAGAAATGGGGATTCCTTTCTCTGTATTAGAGCTAGAAACAACTTTAATTAAAACTTAATACTCTGACAACTAGTTGTTTCAGACACTTGCTAAGCAGAAAGACAAATGTGAACAATTAATGTGGAGAGTAGGGCATGGTAGGAGGAAGGAATAAGAGGCAATTCTAAAGATTTGAAGCCAAGTTTTACAGAAGATTCCCAGTGATGAGAAAAAATACTAACAAAGGGAAAAAAGGAAAAGGAAAATCTATTAAGCACAAAAAACCCGTATCTCTCACGCTTTCAGATACAGTTTCCCAAGTCTCTTTAATAATCTTCCTGCCTTAGGTCACTCAGCACACCTATGGGCAAAGCCAAATTTGAACCAATATCTTCAAAGTAAATCCCACATTTTGGGGGCAGGGGGAATAAGGTTTCTACCTGTCCTTTGAGGTGAGGTAAAGGCATCAACTCATGGATAAGGACTGAATGCAAGCACTGGAAGAGAAATTTAGAGAAAGTGAAGAGATTGGAAAAGATGGTCTTGAAGGTCTGTTTCATTTTGTACAATTCCCTACAGGAGGAAACAGAATAGCATTCTTCACTACAGGGCCTTCTTGGCATATAATAGACAAAAATCTGCTTCACAGAAATTTTAACATATAAAATAAGGCAAATTCTGGCTGAAGAATCCTTAAAATTCCACATTATGCCACAATAAGAGTCGATGGGCCTAACTAGCAACACAGAATAGAACTGTAACTATTAACTGGTTCAGGTAGACTCTTAAACAATTAAAATTTAAAGGCAATTAAGATTTTACCAGGACTTCCCTGAGGGCCATTTCCAGAGGCAGCCAACAAAGAGAGAGCAGAAGAGGTCTACTGTCAAACAGAACTTGTCTCAAAGACCGTCTAGTTGGGGCTTAATTATTGTCACTATCAGTCTGAATAAAAAAGACATTATCCTCAGGTTAAGAATATGAGCTTATCAAAGGTTAGTGGATTTATTTCCAACTCTGCTCCACCCAATCCACTGAAAGACCTTACCTAGATAGAATCATCCATTGGAATGTTAGAAATAAAAAACCCAGGTCAGGAGAGGTAGTAATAAGGGTGGAAGACAAGAAGCTCTGAGGTCTTGCTTAAGCTAAATAACAAATTCAAACATGTTTCTACAAATATCTATAGCAAAATAATCCTAAGGATCACTGAATTTTGAAAACATGTACAGTATGTAACTGTGAAAAACAGAAAATGTTGTGTGAGGGAGCGTGGCGAATCAGAATATACACCTTATGGATTTACTTTGAGCTAAAGGCAATAGAGATTTAACAGACGCAGAAAGAAGTCTTCCCTGAGCTTCCCCCACCTGACTAAAAACAGGAACTTTTGAGAAATGAGGACTGCCATAATGAGGACTCTGGGGGAGTTTTATGGCCAAGAAGATGATGTAAATAAAGGTAGCACTGAGATGAGTCTGCACAACAAACCTTATTAAAATAACCCCTATCTTCTGTGACTTTTCCCATGTATTTACCTTCTTACGATTTACTGCTACTAGAAGCCCAAACTCCTTTTCCTTTGTCTAGCCACTTCTCCATAATTTTTTTTGCATTTTTAATTAACTTTATTTTTAAATTGTTTTTTATTTTAATTCCAGTATAGTTAACATAGTGTTATATTAGTTTCAGGTGTACAACACAGTGATTCAAGAATTTTATACATTGCTCAGTGCTCATTGTAAGTGTACTCTTTAATTCCCATCACCTATTTCACCCACCCTCCTCTCCCACCCATCAATTCATAATTTATAACCCTTTGTTAATATGGTATATAAGCTTTCAAGTCTTAACCACCTCTCTTTGGGTTTTCATGTCTTTTCTGTGACATGAAAACCCTAGCGCACATAAAAAAAAAAGTGTGTGTATATACACACATACACACACCCCTTTCCTCCTGTTAATCTGTCTTTTGTCAGTTTAATTAGCAGACACCAGTCATAGAACTTAGAGGGTAAAAGAAAAGTGTTTCCTCCACGACATAAGTAGGAAACGAAATCTCTAGTGAACCAGTGAACCCATTTTCAGTACTGTATGAAATCAGACCCTGCTATAAACTGTTTCCTGCTAAATAACATAGGCCCTTTGTGGAAACAAGCCTTTCATATAACCTGATGCCATGATATGGTAGGAACCCTTGAGCTCTGAGTCTAGTAGGGCTGGGCTGGAATCCAGGTACACCCATTTATCTTGGGGGTGAACTCACTTACCTATTTGGTTCTTTGGTTTTCTCATCTCTGAAATACACATAGCATACCCAAACCCCTCTTCGCTTCATAGCATTTGTGTGACGATTAAATGTAATACACAAAAGACTAGACACACAATTACATTTTTACAGTTTTAAATAGTTCCACAAGAGCCCTTTCCAAATTCAGGAATCACAGTTGATTTAAGGTAGGCTGACTGGAATCCAAACTTTGAGAAACACTGCCTAGCCCATTTTCAAGGTAAAATGGAAGAAATAACAGGCAGGGATTTAAAAAAATCTTTAACCCTAACCTTTAGAACATAATACCTGTCCACCTCAGGGAATGAAGAACTTCAACCTAAATGCCCCACCCAAGCTACTGCACTATTAAGGGAGAAAAACCCTGGCAGAGCTTTCAGAAACCTGATTTCACCAGCAATGTGGGATGTATAGAATATCTGCTGCCTTAAATCTGGATTTCTATTATTTGGTAGATGAGCTTCTGAGACATCCACCTTTCAAAAAGTTGCCGTTAATTCCCTATTCTCATAGTATGAGTCTAGACCAGAGGGTGGCAAACTATTGCCCCAGAGTCAAATCTCTCCTAATTCCCTCTTCTTAAATAAAATTTTGTTGGAACACAGCAACACCCTGCCTTGTGAAATACCCATACTTGCTTTTATACTTAAACAGTGAGCTAAGTACTCACAACAGAGACGTTATGGCCCACAAAGCCTAAAATATTTACTGTCTATCCCCTAACAGAAAATTTATAGACCCCTGGCCTAGACCAAGATCCTGAGTTTCTGTTCCAGTTCCTGGGTCATACTGTGTTCCCACTAAGCCATAATGCTGCCTGTTCCTCCTGGATGAACTCTCATAGTCTGCCTAGCTCTTACAAGTTCCCTATCCCCAGAATCTGTCCCTAAACCTAGAGCTTCTATTTGGAAATTCTATTTCAATCTTAAATAAATTCTGGACCCTATGGAAATGAAACATTCTAGTGATAAATAAAGCTGTATCCAAAGACACCTACTCCAGTTCCTCAAGGCACAAAATTCCACACCTCAAATATTTTTACCAGTCCAATTTAGAACCAAGTTCATGAGCCACTGCCCCGCCCCCCCGACAATAGCCAAAAGGTTAATAATTTGAATACCCTCTTTGGGAGGCTACAGCCTTATTTTTAGACCAGATAAATCCCTCTATAGGTGTTTCCCTAACTTTAATGTGCACACAAATGACCTGGAGACCTTGTTAACACACAGATTCTGATCCAACAGGTTTGGGATGAGCCTAAGATTCTTCATTGCTAACGGTTCCTAAGTGATGCAGGAACTACACACTCTAAGTGATAAGACTATACTAAACACCGTGATCCTAAGTGCCAACACTATTTAATAACCTGTAATAATCTGTTTTATTTAACAAGGCAAATGAAAAGGAACAAAGAAAATATCAAGATTATTCCCCCACTTTCTGGGGCGCCTGGGTGGCTCAGTCATTAAGCGTCTGCCTTCGGCTCAGGTCATGGTCCCAGGGTCCTGGGATTGAGCCCCACATGGGGCTCCCTGCTCGGCAGGAAGACTGCTTCTCCCTCTCCAACTACCCCCTGCTTGTGTTCCCTCTCTCACTGTGTCTCTGTCAGATAAATAAATAAAATCTTTAAAAAAAAATAGATTATTCCCCTACTTTCAAGTGCATACATGTACATCTTTATATTATATATCCATGGTCTTTAACATAAAATGTGATGTTCCACGTGTAACTAAGGCTAAATTTTACTCATTCTGAAAAATGTAAATTAAAACTACAAGACTTATTTTTTCACTTATGAGACTTACAAAGACCAAAAAGTTTATAATCAGAGTTTACACATGTAACAGACTCTTATATTGCTGGTAATTAGTACAAACTATGGGGATAGGGTGGGAATCTGACAGTATCTATCAAATTTTAAATGTTCATTCCCTTTGACCCTGTCATTCTATTTCTAAAAATTTATCCTGCAGTTATTCTTACAAGTGTGTGAAATGATGTATTTAATGTAACACTGATAGCAAAAGACTGAAAACCTAAATGTCCACCAACAGGTGACTGAGCCAACAAAGTGGTATATTACTAAAATGGCATACTCTGCATCTAAAAAAGGAATGAGGGGCACCTGGGTGGCTCAGTCATTAAGCATCTGCCTTTGGCTCAGGTCATGATCCTGGAGTCCTGGGATCGAGCCCCGCATCGGGATCCCTGCTCAGCGGGAAGCCCGCTTCTCCCTCTCCCACTCCCCCTGCTTGTGTTCCCTCTCTTGCTGTGTCTCTCTCTGTTAAATAAATAAAAGCTTTAAAAATAAATAAATAAATAATAAAAAAAAGGAATGAAGTAGTTCAACATATGTATATTGATATGCAATAGCATTCATGATAAATTTTAAAAGTCAAGAAGTAATATACCGTATGATACACCAACTTTTGTGAAAAGAGGAATGGAAAAAAGTATGCACATGCTTATAAATAGATTACTGTGGCAAGAAAACCCAAAAAATTGGTAATGATGGTTACCTCTGGGAGGGAGAACTCAACAAGTGGGCAAGAGAGATGATGAGGATTTACTTTACATATCCTTCTGTGCATTTTTAAATTATGTACTATGTGTTATATATTTTTAAAACATTTTTTATAAAATAGAAAAGTCAGAGGGTACCAAAAAAATATCTGAAAGCACGAATTTTCCTCTCATTTAGCCAGTCTCCACTATATTTTGTCTTCTATTTACCAACTCATTTTCATTTAGAAAAAAGTTTGACAATTTTTTTTTTTGAGCAACACAAGCGGGAAGGTTTATTAAAGCAAAAAGTACACTCTCAAGATATGAGAGTGGGCAAGAGAGAAAGACAGACAGAGACAGGGAGACAGAGACAGAGAGACAGAGAGTGAGTTGCACCTGACAAACTTTTTAAAAGTAAAAATAAAAGAGTAGTGTTAAGGAAAAAAAAGGGTATCATCTTTTTTCTGCTGATCTTTATTACTTACATTTTCATCCCTTTTCTTTATTAGATGGAAAAACCTATTAGATTAAAAACCAGATGATAACTATGAAACTGTTGAAGAACAAGACTCTAAAAGGCTGGATTTCAAGAATGGAATGTGACAAATACATTCCCCCTTCAGATAATGTTGACCTTGGGATCAGATGCCCCTCTCTTCCATCTCCTGAGAGATCACCTATGTTCACCATGTTCACTAAGTAGTCAAGTACAGAGAATTACCAAATACAGTTCTGTAGTGTGAAGTCTAGACTTGTTCTACCTATATATGTTTCTTTCTGCACCAGCAATTTTAACATAAATTGTAAAATCTGACAAATCTTTATTTGTAAGGACTTAGTTCTATGTTTTAGCAGTTACAAATTTATTTAGGGCAACTAAGCACTGAATATGAAAGTCTCAAGTTAATGTCAAACTATTCAATCCACTTTCCTATAAATTTCCACCACTTAACAGCTGTATCTTGAAGTAGGGTCCATTTAGTTGTCTTCCTCTTAAAATCTGGCTCCTCTGTGCCTTTACCATGTAAACAAAGCCAAAGTCAAAACCTACCAATGGGGACAGAAGGGAGACCCAATGGACAATGACCAATGGACAAAGATTAAGATTATTAAGATTAAGTCAGTCACTGACTCCCATTCAGAGGTCATTCTTCTGTGTTTAACACAAGCACATCCAATGCCATTTCTGTCTCACTGGATGACCACCAGGTAGGAGTACCTAAGGAAATTCCAGCACCAGATAAAAAGTTGAGCTAGATGGGTCTTTTAATAGCCTTCAGATTCCATCACTGAAAAGTAAGAAAAAAATTTTAAATATCCTTAAAAGGGAGGAATTACAAAATATTCTAAACCAACAGTTAGCAAAGGTTTTCTGTAAAGGGTTAGGTAGTAAATATTTTCAATTCTGTAGGCCATACAATCTTTATATCAACTATTCAATTCTGCCATTTGGGGCACAAAATCAGCCATAAATAATTAAGTAAACGAATGGGTATGGATGTGTTCCAAAAAAATTTCATTCACAAAAGGAGAAAGGCAGTGTGAAAGCCATAGTTTGCTAACCCATATTCTAAATAATGATTTCTAATATTTCATATTCCGAAAAGTGAACACAAATGCGAAAGGCATCTTTGGGACACCAGTCTGGTATGAAAATTCATGTGATTTCACTACTACTAGACTTACCATGCATATCACTGTAAAACAGTAAATACTTGTTTGATATAATACCTTCAAAAACAAACCAACACATGAATGTCAGCCTTCAGAAATATAAATACGCCAGTGGCTAAATGCAAAATCAAAACATAACCTATAGCCTGTTTCAAGGTATGTAAAAAAAAAATCTGTATTTTTAAAAGGAAAGCCCATTAAGATGTTCAGGGGTGAGGTTTGGGCAGTATTATTTTGGAGAAAGGGTGACAAGGGAAGAGGAGCACAAAATATATTTGTCACAGACTCAGAAATCCTAGACCACTAGCTTTTTCAAAATAATTTTGATATAATAATCAAAAAATAACACAGAATTGGGGCACCTGAGTGGCGCAGTCACTTGAACATCTGACTCTTGGTTTCAGCTCAGGTGACTCTTGGTTTCGACTCAGATCGTGATCTCAGGATTGTGAGATCAGAACCCAGTGTCAGCTCCATGCTCAGCACAGAGTCTGCTTGAGTTCCTCTCTCCCTCTGCCTCTCCCCACTATGCGCTCACACGCTCAATCTCTCTCTCTCAAATAAAAAAATAAATCTTAAAAAGTTTTTTTTTAATAACACAGAATTTAAAAAGGTCATGAGCTAATCCAACACATAGCAAGATATAAAAGTCTGTTTATATACTGGTATAGATCTAAAAGAACCTAGATTATTCTTCTCTACTGAAAAGTGTATTATTTACAATTTTATTTAGCTAAAGGTTAAATATGGGGATGGGGAGCAGGAGTGAGGGGAAAAGAGACTAAGCACATGATAAATATCACATAAACATGAAAATCCCCCAGAAAGCCACATGCAGCCGCAATGACCGTGAGGGGATCCTATACACCCTACACATACACCTTTGCTTCCTCCTTTTCCCTTCTGTTTTTCCAGTAAAGGGGAAATAGGGATTAGGTATCTCTAACCAATCGAAATTAATTAACTCTCTAATCCATAAGTTCATGAACAGGCTTTGGGGGTAGGAGGATACGGGTGGAGGTTCAAGAACATGTTAAAGTTTCAAGCAAAATACTGTTGTGTGGCTGTTTATGTATGTGCACAAATAAACAGTCCCACGCATACATCTGCACATTTTTCTAGGAAAAGAATCCACTGCTTTTATCAGATTCTCAAAGGGGTCAATGAGCCTAAACAGTTAAAAACTACCATCAAATTTCATGTGTATTATGTATGCATGCCGGAAGGAAGGGGGACTTAACATACAGAGAACAGACTTCATGGGTACTGATGAAAAATCCCATTCACATGTACTCTGGAATAAAGATTTATAAATGGTTAAAACATAATTATACAAATCTCCCTTGAGGCCTGTTATGGATTGAGCTGTGTTCCCTCAAAAGAGAGATGCTGAATTCCTAACTCCCAGTACCTCAGAATGTGACTTTATTTGGAAATATGATCCTTGGAGATGTAATTAGTTAAAGGTAAATATCACACTGGAGCAGACTGGGTTACTAATCCAATTATCACTGGTGTCCTTATAAGAAGAGGACCATGTGAAGACAGAGAAACACAGGAAGAACTCCATGTGACAACAAAACCAGAGACTGGAGTTACACAGCTACAAGCCAAAGAACACCAAAATTGCCAACAAAAAAGCCAGGAAGATGCAACAAAGGATTCCTCTGCAGGTTTCAGAGGGAGCATGGCTTTCAGACTTCTAGCCTCCAGAACTATGAGACAATAAATTTGGTTTGAGCCACCGTTTGTGGTACTTTGTTACAGCAGCCCTAGGAAACTAATAGAAAGCCAAATATCAATCTCAATAGCAACTAAAATTAGGGTACAGTGAAAAGGCCTTCTAAAGATGATGCATATGCTCTCATGCCATAATAAACATATCAGGGACACTTCCCAACATAGGAGATACACCTTCCGTTACCAAAATACACTCTACTTAATACTTAAGGATGGACTAGCTTTTCCAAATGGGTGCAGGATAAAGGGGTAAAAAAAAGTTTTATATCACAAAACTAAAAGATCAAAATAAAGTTAATGTTAGATCCCAGAACAAATCATTAGGGTGTATTCCTTACCATACATTTACACATGGTCAAATCTCAGTATATAGTAGCAGGTTCAGGAAAAGCAGTGCTCTGATTATCTATTGCTGTATAACAAAATTACTCAAAAACTTAGTGTGTAAAAACAATAATCATTTTCATCTCTCTCACAGTATCTGTAAGTTAGGAATTTGTAAAGCGTTCAACTAAACAGTTCTAGCTGAAAAGTTCTAGCTCCTGATCTTAGCTCCTTCATATCTCTCCACCTCAAGGACTTTGGGCTTCTTTGCAGCATGGCAATCTCAGGCTAGATTGCTTACAAAGCTGCTAAAGTCTTCAAGACCAGGATTCTACTAAGTTAGGTAGAAGCCTTCTCACCTTTTCTGACCTCGCCTTGGAAGTCATGCAGTATAACTTCTGCTGCATTCTATTGCTTCCAAGTGATTCAAAAGACCACCCAAATCCAAGAGGAGGAGACATAAGCCCCACCTCAGGATGAGAGGAGTCAAGATCACACTGAAAGAACATGTAAGATGGGAGATATTGTTAAAACCATCTTTAGAAAATACCATCTGCCGCCAAGGGCATGGAGAGATAACTGCTTATTACTTTTGAGACTATCAACTATTTAATCAATCCATGTTGGACCTATTTCTTGGGCCTAGGGAACAATAAAGAGTTATTCCTTATTACATATTTTTAGTTACCCAAAACTCCTTTAAAAAAATATGGCCCCATGGGCCTCATACTTTGAAATATTTTGCCTACCAAATAACCTCTTTCACTGAATAAAAATTTCACTTTTGCTTATTCACTTGTGAACCTCTAATCAGGAAGTGACCATTTGGAGTTGACACACTTCTAGCCAAAAGCAAGCCAACTCATTTTAGCTCGACTATGAAGAGGCTTCACCTTGTAGATAAGTATATATACTTAAAGATTTTTGATAGTCTTCCGTGGGAGGCATACTGGGAATCATTGGCTTGTGTCTTTTCTATTATATTTTAATAACTCTGCAATCATTATTTAGTGTTTTAAGACTCAACAGAAAAGAAAACTGCCTCTTTGAAAGTAAGCTGTAAGCAACAAATAAAGGGCCAAAATGCAAACTCAAAATGCACAAACTATTTACTGTACTCAAGCTGATAAGAATAGTGGGTTCCTTTTTCCTTTTTCAAAAATTAAGGCTTATAAGGCATTTTTCCACAAACAAAAGAATAGCTGTAGCATCTTGGTTAACAGTTCTTTTTTCAATAAAAGATGCTAGTGTCCAACCCTGTTGTAAGCACCCATTGAAGTAGATATAATGGGCACTCTGTTTGCCTACACAGACACTGGCATATGAATACTTAACTCTCTGAATCCTATCTTCCTCAATGTCTAAGATACTTCTTGGTGGTTAGGAATCCCAATAGGTTCATTAGTTCTCTTACGGGCACTACACAGCTATTTTATACACTGAGGTTGCTCCATAAGCATGGCACTCTGGCCAGCATTAGATGCCTCTAAGGCTTCATTACCCTGGAAAATATTAGACATTAACAAAAATCAGACTCCAAATTCCTTTGAGTGATATAAAGAACTTTAAAAAGTCAAGTTTTCCTCCTTCAGAAAATAAATGTCAATTCTAAAGCATTAAAGTTATCTGCTGACAAGAAAACTTCAATTTTTCAGCAATATCCATTTTCTTTTGTTTCTCTTTCTGTTCTCAAAGCCTGTACCAGTGGGGTAACTTCTCTACCGTAAAGCCTACAGAAGGGTTGCCTTCCTATTAAGTTTGGTAATATACAGTTCCATTGCTTGTAAAAGCACGTGTTCAATTCCATTCTGGGAGAAAACAATTTTTAAAAAAGTAGTTACCATAAGTCACATGATTTTTTCCTAAACTATTGTTCTACAGTCTCTCTTCACCTTAATAAAAATGTTTTCATGTTAAGACGTGAAATTTTTATCCAGTACTTTCAGACTCAGAAAAGTGAAATATAGGATTCCAATATACATAGCTATACTAATACTTTTAAGTGTATTACCAAAAATCAGGCTTCTTGAACACAACTAAAGAACGGGAAATATCCCGTTTGGCTTAGGAATTCATGGAAGTTGTACATTTGACTCCATAATATATTTAAGGGTTAATATAAAAATATTTCAAGTTACTCAGTAAAACTGATGTTAACAGGAAAATGTATCATGTTTACCATGAACATGTAGACTACCTACAGGTTTACCCAAAAACTGACTCAGGCAGTTTACTAATTATGTATTTTGTGTGGTGTAACTTAAAACTACCAAAGTCTATTCATGAAGATTAAGATCATTCAGAACAAGCTGGTAGAATCAGGTATTCCACTGCTTATAGAAGCAGTTTAGATTCAGTTTAGAAGGAGTTCCGACTCAGTCTGATTATTACAGCAAATGCCAACCGGTAACGGCAGAAAAGGCTCTGAAATTCCTGCTTTATGCTGTACGTTGTATTTCATGTTTCTTTTGTGTCACTTCCTTATGTACCTTCTGAATCTGTTCTCAAGGCTGAAATCTGAAAACTGGTACATCCTCCAAGGCAGCATTTTCCAAATCATGGTAAATGGGGCTGGGAAACTGTACACTTTACCCCCAACCAGGGATCAACAAAGTGTATTAGCATATCAAAGACTAGCAAATGTCCTGAGGTGAGGAAGCCCACTGAACTGGATTTAAGCCCAGGCTCTCACAAATTTCCCAACACAGCTAGAGAAACAATGCTCCGGAGAAGCTCAAAGATTACATTCTAAGGTAATAATTATCCAAAAATGGACCAAACCTCCCATGGACTACAAATGATTTAGAAAGCATGATCCAAACCTCTCACGGACTACAAATGATTTAGAAAGCATGATCTTCCTTTGACGCATAAGACTACTTATAAGTAAACTATTAAGCCAGTAATTAAGAGTTGCAAAAACGGGAATGTTATTAGAATGTATCAAAGACTTCAATCTGTATACAATTAATACCTCTGGCTGCTGCAACTCCCAATGCTACAAAGCTCCTACACCACATATGCACACTCAAAAGCTGGAATTCTGACATTTTCAAGAGGGGCACTGTCAGTGAAGTTGTGTTGTCTTTAGCTGGCCATGGTTTTCAATAATCGTTATTTTTACTTTTTAATTAAAAATTAGCATTGAGCGGGCGCCTGGGTGGCTCAGTTGGTTAAGCGACTGCCTTCGGCTCAGGTCATGATCCTGAAGTCCCGGGATCGAGTCCCCGCATCGGGCTCCCTGCTCAGCGGGGAGTCTGCTTCTCCCTCTGACCCTCTTCCCTCTTGTGCTCTCTCTCATTCTCTCACTCTCAAATAAATAAATAAAATCTTTAAAAAAAAATTAGCATTGAGCTTCATACGTATCATTTTAGTTGTTTTATTAAACCTGCAGAATGTATTATACAATTGCATCACTAGGATTTGAGACCTACAGTTTTCTAACCAGTCTAGACTTAAAGACATATTTTTCACAATTCAATTAGGAACTAACCATACCTCTAACTGCTGAAGAAAATCCCTCTTACCCCAAAATGTTTGTACCTTGACAATTACTATTATTTTTCCACCAGAAAGTGGGAATTATTGAGCTAAACAATGACCTAGCTAAAGATGGGATTAAAACAGCTTGAGAGTCACTGTTTTAAGGGTCCTTGCCCTGGCTATAGGGTCACCAACACAGGGGCAGGTGTTCTTCCTGCCCACCAGGTCTACACCAACCAAATGTGATGTAAGAACCTGGAATCAGGCCCTTCATGGAAGTAATAACTTCTCTGAACTTGAATGTGAACAATCCCTCCAGTCTCTAGTTCTGGAAACCATCCAGAAATGTCTTAAAAAGGACTAAATCCCATAACAAACCCTCTTCTCAAAAAATCCTTTCCCAGGGGAGCTCCTGGGTGCCTCAGATGGTTGAGCGTCTGCCTTTGGCTCAGGTCATGGTCCCAGGGTCCCGGGATCGAGTCCCACATCAGGGTCCTGACTCAGCAGGGAGCCTGCTTCTCCTTCTCCCTCTGCCTTTCCCCCTGCTCATGCACTTCTCTCTCTCTCTGTCTCAAATGAATAAATAAAATCTTCAAAAAAAAAAAAAAAATCCTTTCCCAGGGCACCTGGGTGGCTCAGTTGGTTAAGCGACTGCCTTTGGCTCAGGTCATGATCCTGGGGTCCCGGGATCGAGTCCCATATCGGGCTCCCTGCTCAGCAGGGAGTCTGCTTCTCCCTCTGACCCTCTTTCCTCTTGTGCTCTCTGTCTCTCATTCTCTCTCTCTCAAATAAATAAAATCTTTAAAAAAAAAATCCTTTCCCAGTTTACCTTTAAAACTTTGCCAAGTTCATAGATATAGCTTGCAACTAAATGTTGTCAGGCAGGGATCAGCCCAGAAAGGTATAGAAAACATAAGGGGAGTGTCTAATGACTTTGTGGATTCTCATTATCTGTTTCCAGCTGTGAAACTGATTTAAGCTCCTAAGAACCTTACCTGAATAAGCATTGTAACCATGGGTTATTGTGCTAAAGATGGGTTGAGAACATGTAAGGCAAAGTAAAAACATTAAGAATATAAAAATCCAGGTAATTCTTAGTCAATTTATCATTTGAGAATCAAAGCCACAATGTTAAAAAAGCTAGTGTAAAGATACTTCCTTCTCCAGAAACAGATCCAGAATGAAGACAGCCAAAATCAGTAAGCACAATAGACCTATCAAAAATCAGTAATGAGGGGCGCCTGGGTGTCTCAGTTCGTTAAGCAACTGCCTTTGGCTCAGGTCACGGAGTCCCTGGATCGAGTCCCACATCAGGCTCCCTGCTCGGCAGGGAGTCTGCTTCTCCCTCTGACCTTCCCCCCTCTCCTGTGCTTTCTCTCATTCTCTCTCAAATAAATAAAATCTTAAAAAAAAAAAATCAGTAATGAATAATCCAGTCAAGAAATGGGCAGAAGACATGAACAGACATTTCTCCAAAGAAGACATACAAATGGCCAACAGACACATGAAAAAATGTGCAACATCACTCGGCATCAGGGAAATACAAATCAAAACCACAATGAGATACCACCTCACACCAGCCAGAATTGCTTAAATTAACAAGTCAGGAAAAAACAAATGTTGGTGAGGATGCAGAGAAAGGGGAACCCTCCTACAGTGTTGGTGGGAATCAAGCTGGTGCAGCCGCTCTGGAAAACAGTATGGAGCTTCCTCAAGAACCTCAAGGAGGAATCTCAAGAAGTTTAAAATAGGGATATCCTATGACCTAGCAATTGCACTACTAGGTATTTACCCAAAGGATACAAATGCTATAATCTGAAGGGGCGCCTGCACCCCAATGTTTATAGCCGCAATGTCCACAATCGCCAAACTATGGAAAGAGCCCAAATGTCCATCGACAGATGAACAGATGAAGAAGATGTGGTATACAAATATATATTAATATATACTATATTACTCAACCATCAAAAAGGATGTGATCTTACCATTTACATCGACATGGAAGGAACTGGAGGGTATTATGCTGAGCAAAATAAGTCAATCAGAGAAAGACAATTATCATATGGTTTCACTCATATGTGGAATTTAAGAAACAAAACAGGATCATAGGGAAAGGGAGGGGAAAAATAAAATAAGATGAAATCAGAGAGGGAGACAAACCATAATAGACTCTCAACTACAGGAAACTACAGGAAACAAACTGAGGGAGGGGGAGGTGGGTGGAGGGATGGGGTAACTGGGTGATGGCCATTAAGGAGGACATATGATGTAACTATAGGAAAACAAACTGAGGGAGGGGAGGTGGGTGGAGGGATGGGGTAACTGGGTGATGGCCATTAAGGAGGACATATGATGTAATGAGCACTGGGTATTATATGTAACTGATGAATTACTGAACTCTATATCTAAAACTAATGATACATTATATGTTAACTAAGTGAATTTAAATAAAATACGTTAAAAATTTTTTAAAAATCAGTAATAAATAACTACTGTTGGGACTGCCAGTAACCACCTGACCTTGGGCCAGTCAATTAACAGCTCTGATCATTGGTAAAATTCATTGAAAAGGAGCCAAAATCACTGAGGGTTAAATCCTCCTTCTCCTAGCTCTCAAAGTCATTATGTATCTATTACTACATATTAGAATAAGCTGTTTCCTAGTAGTACATTAGATACTCAGAGAATTATTAACTAATAGGTCACAAAGGTTATCACTTTAAAGCAATACACCTAAAATTCACTGATCTTCAAACAGTCAAATGTCTCAATAGCAGCTAATTCAACTGTTCCTATCTCCTGAGGATTCTACTTATGTTAAAACCCACTATTGTGATTACATTTTAGGTGCAACCCACAACCTTTTAAAACCACATATTTCTAAGAAACTTCTTTAGGACCATCCTTCAAACTAGATGGATGATAAACACAATCTCCGGTCTCCAAAGAGAATCAACCCTTTCAGCCCAAACACATTTCTAAGCCCCATTATCACATATACGAATGATTTTAACACAAATGTACAACTCAAAATACTTTAACAGACCCTCTTCTCCACAGATCTCAAATATATAAGGGCAAGTAAGGCCAAAGTAGTTTTTTCCTTTACCTCTGAAATATATTTATCCTTTTTTTTTTTTTTTTTTTGATAGAGACACAGTGAGAGAGAGAATTACAAGCAGGGGGAGTGGGAGAGGGAGAAGCAGGCTTCCTGCCAAGCAGGGAGCCCGATGCGGGGCTTGATTCCAGGACCATGATCTGAGCCGAAGGCAGACGCTTAACGACTAAGCCACCCAGGCGCCCCCATATTTATCCATTCTTAAAGTCATACTCTACTTCTTCTTAATTCAGGATGGATAGCAGCCATTATATGAAGTACCATATACTTATTCCAAAATCTTTGATAAAATCATTCAACATATTTATTAAGCTAGCTACAGCTTATTTTTTCCCAAGAATCCAATTAAGAATTGTTCTATTTTTGGGGTGCCTGGCTGGCTCAGTTGGTAGAGCATGCTACTCTTGATCTCAGAATCATGAGTTTGAAGTTGAAAATAGAGCTACCATACGATCCAGCAATTGCACTACTGGGTATTTACCCCAAAGATACAAATGTAGGGATCCGAAGGGGTACGTGCACCCCAATGTTTATAGCAGCAATGTCCACAATAGCCAAACTGTGGAAAGAGCCAAGATGTCCATCGACAGATGAATGGATAAAGATGTGGTATATATACACAATGGAATATTATGCAGCCATCAAAAGGAATGAGATCTTGCCATTTGCAACAACGTGGATGGAACTGGAGGGTGTTATGCTGAGTGAAATAAGTCAATCAGAGAAAGACATGTATCATATGACCTCACTGATATGAGGAATTCTTAATCTCAGGAAACAAACTGAGGGTTGCTGAGTGGTGGGGGGTGGGAGGGATGGGGTGGCTGGGTGATAGACATTGGAGAGGGTATGTGCTATGGTGAGCACTGTGAATTGTGCAAGACTGTTGAATCACAGATCTGTACTTCCTGAAACAAATAATGCAATATATGTTAAGAAAAAAGAAAAAGAAGAAGATAGCAGGAGGGGAAGAATGAAGGAGAGTAAGTCGGAGGGGAGGGGGAGACGAACCATGAGAGACGATGGACTCTGAAAAACAAGCTGAGGGTTCTAGAGGGGAGGAGGGTGGGGGGATGGGTTAGCCTGGTGATGGGTATTAAGGAGGGCACGTTTTGCGTGGAGCACTGGGTGTTATGCACAAACAATGAATCATGGAACACTACATCAAGAACAAATGATGTAATGTATGGTGATTAACATAACAATAAAATTTTTAAAAAATAAATAAATAAATAAAAGAATCATGAGTTTGAGTCCCACTCTGGGTGTAGAAATTACTTAAAAATAAAATCTTGAAGGGGCGCCTCGGTGGCTCAGTCAGTTGGGCAGCCAACTCTTGATTTTGGCTCAGGTCATGATCTCGGTGTCCTGGATTAAGCCCCACATCCGGCTCTGCACTTGGCAGGGGGTCTACTTGAGGATTCTCTCTCTTCCTCTCCCTCTCTCCCTCCCTCTGCTCATGCTCTTTCTCTCTCTCTCAAATAAATAGTTAAAAAAATAAAAATAAAATCTTTAAAAAAAAGAATTGGCCTATTTTTTTATATTAGGCATATGCATAATGAGTTTTATCATTTTTATCACTCAATAATGAAAGACACTTGTTTGTAAAAGGTGAGCAGTACACACCAAAATAAATTTGAGTTGAATTTTAGCAGTATGTTTTCTGCCTATACATTAAAGAATGGTTAATTAAACTAGAATCCATAGACCCACAATGGGTTCTGAAAGTCTTTTTTTCTTTAATATTTTATTTATTTTTAGAGAGAGAGAAAGACCACAAGCAGGGGGAGGGGTAAGGGGAGAGGGAGAAGTAGAGTCCCCACTGAGCAGGGAACCCGATGCGGGGCTCGAATACAGGACCCTGGGATCATGACCTGAGCTGAAGGCAGACACTTAACTTGACCGAGCCACCCAGGGGCCCTGGATTCTGAGAGTCTTATTAATCCCCTGAAATTATATGAAAAACAAAGTGTGCAAGTACAGTAATCCCCCCTAACCTGCAGCGGATACATTCCTAGACCCCCAGTGGATGCCTGAAACTGCAAATAGTACCAAACCCTACACATACTGTTTTTTCCCATACATACATACCTATGGTAAGTTTAATTTATAAATTTGGCAAGGTAAGAGATTAACAATAATAATAATGATAAAATAGAATTATAATATATTGCAACAAAAGTTATGTGAATGTGGTCTTTCTCCCTCCCAAAGTATCTTATTGTACTGTAACCACCCTTTTGATAATGATGTGAGATGATAAAATGTCTACATGATGAGACGAAGGAAGATAAATGATTTAGGCATTGTGACTTACTATTAGTCTACTACTGACTTTCTAATATGTCAGAAAGAGGATCACCTGATTCCGGACCTAGGTTGACCATAGGTAACTGAAACCGTGTAAAGCAAAACTACAGACAAGGAGGGATTGCTGTTTACTTTTCTAAAGAGATAGCACAAAGCTTTGAGGAGATGCTCAAAAGAGGTCATGACCTTTGACTAAAAATCTCTGCATTATGGAACACATTTTAAGATTTTATTCTCAATTAATACTTCAAAGTATTTAAGTCAATACTCCATAATAATAATATACAACGGTAAGAATTCCTTAAATTCAAGGAGGATTTCTCTTGTGAGAAAACTCACGTCATGCCAACATTTCTGGCAGAATTCCATAAAAGACAAGAATGATATAAACTAGATATTTCAAAGTAATCTTAAAATTGTCAAAATTTTAACTCAAAAACAGTTAACATTTAAACACACATACACACCACCATTTAAGATCTCAAAATGATTTATATTTGAAAGCTGGTGGCACACACACATTCTAGACAAAATGGATCCATTAATACATGTGGTACTAAGATATTTAGAAGGCTTTTTAATGAAATGTGCCAAATAATTCACCACAGACAGTGATACAGTCATAAAGCACTGTGTCTTAAATTGTAACACAGAAATTGGCTTTTTTCAAATATTGATTTAAGATCAAAGTATGTCAATAATATGCTGTAGGGGTCTAAAAGGTATAGAGAGATACAGATTTAGATATAACTTTTTCTATGAAGCTAAAGTAAGATTTTCTAACTATATGCTTTCTCCACGTGATCAACCTCATCGCACCCCTGAATGTTTTTTCCCTATCTAAATCCTACTTTCATTCATACAAATGTGATCTCTCACATTATGTCATCTCTCATTTAAAATCTATGATGTCATCTCTCATTTAAAATCTCTATCACCAATTTTGGTATATGATCTCATGTTGCTATATTGTTTTATATATGTATGTTCAGTCTATCCAATTATATTACCCCTGCTCTACAGTAGATTATTATATCTAATTTCTCTTGCCTAGCACAGTATAACACGTCTCAAACTATATTTAAATGAACAATTTCTACTTCACTTAGCATGTCTATTGTCACACTCATCATGCTATATGGTAGTAATTGGTAAAAATGTCTAGGGATTTGCTTCAAAATAAAAAAGGGGCAAGTGGGTGGAGGTAGAAATGAAACAAGATTAACCACAGGTTTGTAACTGCTAAAGTTGGTGATGTGCATTTTATGATGGCAACTTTCCATAATACAAAGTTTAAAGGAGATTCCTTCTCCTACTAGAACAGAGAACTTCTCAAAGACAGGTCCAGTAGTTTTCTTCTTTATACATCTGCCCCACAGAGAGCAGATAAATTTACTTCACAAAACACATTTCATTATTTAGGCAGAATGACCTTTCAAAGAACCTTAACAGCTTCTGGACAGTATTTTATTTAAATGATCCTTTTATTAAACTCATATAAAACATATATTCATTTGTTAACTATTTACTAAATACCTACTTTCTCAAATATCCTGTCTTAGTAAATGTAGGATATCAAAAATAACACATCCTTTCTAATACATTGGATCTGATAGTACTCTCAAGGATCCATAGAAAAAAAGGGCAAGGAGAAAAGACAAAGAGATGAAGACAAAGAAAAAATAGCAGAAAGTTAATAAATACAGTTTTTAAGAAGGATCTAAGGCATCCACATTTTTAATTAAAGAAAGAACAGTTTGTTCAAGCTGGACAGGTCTAAAAGTTCCCCTCCCCACTCCATTTTAGAGATGAGAAAACTAAAGCTCAGAGAGGGGAAGTGACTTGCCTCAAGTTACTCATCAAGTTACTAGCAAAACCAAAATTAAAACTCAGATCTGCTGATTCACAGTGCAATGTGAATTTTCCACATCAAAGTACTTTCTTCTACACTATAATATTACACTAACTAAAGAGAATGACTATTTTATTATTAATATATACTTCAGTTCTATATTATACCATACCAAAAAAAAAGGTAATAGGCTAAGTAAAGGAAGGAGCTGGGAAGAAAATGCACACAACAAACTGCTAAGGCACTGTACATGCAGACGATATGCATATACCACACTTAATTCTGAGACACACATTTGACTTTAAAACATAGTAGCCATTTGGGAGTGCCTCTCTACTTACTAGATGGGGTGCTGCTGTCCAATTCATGAATCATTTAATAAAGACAATTAGATCTTCAAGTTTAAAAAAAAAAAGAGTATCCATTTCATAAACATTTTTTAAAGATTTTTTTTTAAAGATTTATTTATTATTTATTTTGAGAGCGTGAGAATGAGAGAGAGTACATGAGAGGGGGGAGGGTCAGAGGGAGAAGGAGACTCCCTGCTGAGCAGGGAGCCCGATGCGGGACTCGATCCCGGGACTCCAGGATCATGACCTGAGCCGAAGGCAGTCGCTTAACCAATTGAGCCACCCAGGTGCCCATTTCATAAACATTTTTAAAGACACTGTAAATTACACCTTCATTTCAAAAAATACTAAAATGTGAAAACACATACCTCTAAAGGTAATATAATGCATCTTAAAAGACACATAATAATCACCATTATTTAAGAGCCCAGTGTCACAGGGCGCCTGGGTGGCTCAGTTGGTTAAGCGACTGCCTTCGGCTCAGGTCATGATCCTGGAGTCCCGGGATCGAGTCCCACATCAGGCTCCCCGCTCAGCAGGGAGTCTGCTTCTCCCTCTGACCCTCTTCCCTCTCGTGCTCTCTGTCTCTCATTCTCTCTCTCAAATAAATAAATAAAATCTTAAAAAAAAAAAAAAGAGCCAGTGTCACAAAGCAAACACACAGAGCAACAGTCCCATCCTCTAAGGTAACAGTTACTAAACACCTAAGGCTATGTGGCATTTTTTTTCAATTGTAGATATTAATATAAACAAGTCTTTCTTGTCTTTTATCTCATATGCATGGACTTTGGTTTTCCACAAAGCAAGGTTTGAATCTCAGCTCTGCTTCTACCTCTCCAACCTTTGGAAAGTCACTTAATAACTTCTCTGAGCCTCATTCTCTCATCTGTAATAGGTTATCCACCTTGGAGAATTGTATGAGAACTAAATGTAATAATTTATTTAAGGAACATAGCACAGTACCTAGATGAAATAAATTTCCTCCCACAATCCCTATGGGCCAAATTAAACTAAAAATTAGATCCTATTCTTGACTTAAAAGATTCCTCCATCTCCATTTTAGAGACTGGAATAAAACTACTGATCCTGGGGCAAATCCTACTAGTTTGTTTTCGAATAATTATTTGATTAGAGAAGCTTATGTCATTGTCTTGAAATCTGTCTCTTTTCTTCTTCAAATTGGGAACAGAAAACAATGACAAATTTTAAGCTAAATTAGTTATATGTAAATTCAGCACTTTCATATGGTCTTACTGAACTGAAAATCTAAGCCCATTACAAACCCACTAAGAGAGGAACTACAGAACCAATGTGTGGGAAGAAAGAAGGGTATAAAGTCCAAAAGACACAGTTAAAATAACTCAATCGAATGAGTGGTGTGCTTTTAACCTCAAATTCGTTTATTAAACCCTAAAAAAACAATGTTCAGAAAAAGCAAGACCCTATCTCCATGCTTCAAGGTGATTTAGTAAACCGATCCCTCAGATGAAGCAAATGCCATCTTTCTGTATATACAGATTCAGAATATGTCTAGTCAGTTCCAAGACAGGAATGTAGCTACCAAAGTATCTCATATGCAGCAGTATACACTGAAATAAGACCATCTTTTCCCCTTCCCCAAACATAATTCAGAGAAGCCCACCCACATATTCCCTATTAGCTCATTTCAGTGGAATGATTTTCTCCCCCACTAATTATAAAAGTAATGCTTTTTTTAAACTTGGAAAATACAAAGAGTATGAGCATTTTTAAACCACCCATGATCTTAGCAGCCAAAGATTAAAATATTAGAAAGGGACATACCAACATCTTTCCTATGAATTTGACCATAACTGCCATCATATTTTAAATTTGTATAGAGCACTTGCCACTAAACACGAGTAACTATCTACCTATACCTTATTACCTTAATTCTGGTTTTTGAGACTAAATTCACACCAGTTTTTTCCTGACTTAACTCAACGGTTTCTTCTCAGTCTTTGTTCTTCTGAGTCTCTGAGTTACGTATTTTGCGGTTGACTACTTCCTCTTTCTTTTAAAACTATTTCTATCCTAAGATTTCCAAAACAGTATATTCCTCAGTGCCTACAAGAGTCTCTCCAACTCATCTTTTTCTCTTCCTTCACTGGTTCTCTTCTATTAATTCCTGACAACCTCCAAAAAAGTGCCTCCAGCCTGACATTTGGATTTGCTTGTCAACTTTGAACCTCCAGCATTTAACACAGTGCCTGGCATGAAGCATAAGCTCAATTAATATTCATTGACTTTGCCAATCCCGACCTGCCACCTACTAGCTGTGTGACCTTGGGCAAATTAAATCTCTCTGAATCTCTGTACCCTCATCTATGAAACAGTGATAATCAAAGAAAGATGATGCTCAAAAAGCTCAAAACAGTGTCTGGCACAAAGTGGCACCCAATAAATTTTGCTATTATTATCAACACAATCTACTACAGGACTCAAAAATGTTTCTGATTATTTTATGGTTGAACACCAAATCTCCCTCTTAATAACCCAACTTATCAACATATTTTCTTACCAAAAATACCAAAAAATATTTTCGTGCTCGTTCCCTTACTATCTGTCTCCATCATTAACTATTCTAATTCTTC
Source organism: Zalophus californianus (assembly GCF_009762305.2). Lineage (NCBI taxonomy): Eukaryota > Metazoa > Chordata > Mammalia > Carnivora > Otariidae > Zalophus > Zalophus californianus. The sequence goes on along the minus strand of NC_045605.1, from coordinate 68,705,807 downwards.
TCTCCTAGCCACCAGACAGAACCATTATTTTTCAACTAAGCTACAACCTTAGACATAATTGATCTCCTCACTCTTAAATCTTCATTCAAATCTTCCCTCCTCCTTAAAACTATTTTTAATGTGTCATTCTTGTCCACAGTTGCTGATAGCATGTCCAAACTACTAGAATGTCATCTTGTTTTGCAATAACACACAACCAAACTCCTAGTTCCAAAGATGTCTCAAAACTCACCTCTTCCTGGAAACCTTCCCTGATTATCTCCACACCACTTGGATTATTCTTTCTCTGCCCTGAGTGGCCTTAGCACTTAGATATTCTGTTATACTAAGGGTAAAATGTGATCAGTGAAAAGCAGTACCAAGAAATCACTTCCACGAAATTATTTCTACCTCCTAAAGAATGGTCCATTAGCTATGATGCTAAGGAAATATCGTATACAGCATATGCCCTCTTTGGTTTCTGTCCTCAGCACTTCATGTTTGTCAAAAAGTGTTTAACTCTTCACAATCCTTTTGTCCTATCCTCAAGCAGAAATTTTATCTCAGTGCCTATCACCTCCTCCCATTTAAATCCACTGAAAATGTGTAGTGGGCCACTTTCGTTTCTACTACCTCTTCTCTGCCCCCAACCTCCGCCCACACCCCACAAATAAAAACTCCTAAAGCTTTAAACTGAGAGGCAGCAAGCAGTGATACACACATACCATCTTTCTTTCCTCTAAGTGAAAAGAACTTTGAACGTATTTTGCTACAACACTCTTCCCAAGACTAAAAAACTTCCCAACAAGTATGATACATACTGAAATTCTACTGCATTGAAGTGGGTGATCCTACAGTAACGGAACTGTACTTATGTGTTAATTTTCACTGTGTTACTCTAAGAGATCTTGCGTCATTTTTATGCTATACCACACAAAATAGTTGAGAAACTCCCCTGCAGGGCAGATTTTCTGAAAGGACCTTCTGAGGCTGCCTTTAAACCAACACATTCTTGATTTTTTTAAAAACATAAAAGAATTAAGTGACTCCTCATTGCCATCCAATCAAAAGCAAATAGTACGTGTGCTTTTACTTTAGAGACGGCGAGTTTGTGTGCTGCTGTGGCAAAACAATTAGACGAACTATCACGGGGGTGGGGAAGGGAGACACAATCAGCCTCAGTTGTGAGAGTTAACTTTTGAGTGCTTGGCCCTCATGAGGAGCGAATGAACCAATGAACCTGATTGACTGACTCCTGCCTGAGACACTCGGCTCCCCAGTCTCTCCCAACAGGAACAGTTATTCTTGCTCACTTAGTCATAAAAGATCCACACCCTTCGGCTACCGTATATAAACCGACTTCGTCGGCTCCTTATATACTTTCTCCTCACTGGCCACGTAAAGCCTTCTAGTCAAACAGCTTCCAGCCACACCTCACCTAAAACCTTCTCTCAGTCACCTTCCGGTTTGAGTAGATGCCTCTTATTCCAAATCCACTTGTCCCCATTTGTCCAGAGATCTTAACCTTCAAAAACCTACCCTCCCTTCACTCCCAGCTGATTTCCCCCCACCCTCTATCAATGCCTACTTCCAAAAGGCCAGCCACATTCCCCGGCTCCGCACCTTCTCCCCGGGCACCCTTTTCTGAGCATCACCCTTTTCCCATCACTTTCTTTCCCCTCAGACCAGAAATCCTTCAATCACAGGCCTCCTCTGACTGCCACCCCGGAGCACACGAGCCCGCTCCTCCGTTAAGTACCCCGCCCCACCTTCACCACCTCCCTGCGGCCTCCGCACACCAGGCAGAGCCCCCAAGGCTCCGTGGCTGCAAACCAGGCCCCTCCGTGCGTCCCCGCTCGCCAGCCCGGCCCTCTGGAGGGCGGTGGCCCCGGCCCAGCGGCGCACGGACCAGCCGGGCAGAGGCGGGCGCCCCCCGCTCCGGGCGGCTCAGGGGGGGGGCGGGGGCGGGGCGGGGGCGGGGCGGCGGCTAGCGCCACCGCCTCTGGCGGCCTGCCGCCCCGGCTCCCGCAGCCGCCGGCCCGGGCCAGGCGAGGAGGGGCCCGCAGGCCGGCCTCCCCTCGCCCGGCGTCGCTGCCTCTCACCTAGACGCAGAAGCTCGGGCCTCGCTTTCCCCCTGGCCGTCCAGTGATGGCTCCGCCGCCGCCTCCGCCGCCGCCGCCGCCGCCGCCGCGCTCTCCTCACTCGCTCCTCCACCACCCCCGACCGGCTGCTGAAGAGCGGACGGGTAGTGGCACGCCCATTGGCTGTGCCACTCGCGTCAGCCTTCCCGACCTGGACCTCGCGATGTGACTGGCTGGCGCGGCGCCTCTTTTCCACGTCTTGTCCTGATTGGCCTGTCTCGTCTCTCGCGCCCCCTTACCGGGAGGAAAGCTCACCCCCGCCTCCCCGCTTCGGCCTCCCGCCCCCCCGCAACCCCGTTTCCATCACGGCGGGCTGGGGACGGGGGCGGGCGCGGGTGGGACGCGAACTGCCAACGGGAGCGCCGAGAGAGGGCCGGGAGGCGGGCTCTGCGGCCGGCCCGTCCACGGGGGAAAAGTTCAGCCAATGGGCGCGCGCCCCTCATCCCGGGCTCCGAAGCGCCCGCTTGGCCGCTCCTATTCCGGCGGGTGGCCGCCCAGGGCCACGCCCGGCTGCCCGTCGCAAGGTGGGAGAATGCGGCGAGGCCGGAGTGGGAGAGCGCGGGCAGCCATTGTGGCGTGCTCCCGCGGCGCCTACGTGGAGTCCCGCGCCGGGTCCGTGAGAGGGGAGCCGCGGCTCTGTGGACTCCTGCAACCTCGGCGGGATGCTTTTTAGCGAGGAAACCGAGCGTGCGTCTCGTCCAGCGCCGCGGACCAATCGTGCCGCAATAATACCGTACAAAACGTATCGATGGTGAGAAAAGTTAGAATAATGGTGACCCCGGGAATGGAAGGGGCACGAGGGAACCTACTGGGAGCTGGAAACGTTCTGTCTCTGGATCTGGTTGGTATCCATCTGTAAAAATGTATCAAGCCGTACAGTTAATATTAGTGCACTCAAGGCACTTTAATATATAATAATGTATAATATCTTAATTTTTTAAATAAAAGGATTGTGAGAATAACATTACTGTAACCTTAGGCTCCATGAGACTCCCGTGGTACAATCTCACTATGATTTAGCTGCCTGTCATTCAAAAACTACAAACCGTAGAAAGAAAAAGGATTGTGAGAATTTAAAGTGAGTGAAAGCTCTTGGCGCAGTGACTAGCGCCCAGGGGTTGATAGTTAAGGATCAGTTAAGATGGTTCAGACCAATTTTTCTTTGAGGATTTAGAGCTTGTTTCAGTGCCTGGCCCTGTTAGTGGTACCAAAGCACCCATGATGCTGCACCCGGTTGGAAACTACAGAAGTTGAGTGAGCTCCCTACCTCGTGGCTGACCTAAGTACTGAACCCAGGAAACTTTAACTTAAATACCATAGCTTCTAAAAAAATAATTAATTAATTAATTAAATACCATAGCTTCCGCCCTGGAGGAGCTCACAGTCCAGCACCATGCGCAGTCATTTCTGCAGGACACAGAACACACAGCTGACGCAGCTGCTTGCCCTCAGGGATGAGGCATTCCACTAGGTTAGGCCAGATGTTGTGTGCCTGGAATCCAGACCAGTAGCAGAATTCTGAAAATAGCCAGGGCCAGGTGAATCACTTGTTATAAATGGGTCAATAGTAACCTTTCCAAAACAAACATAAGAACTCTGGGCCAAATTCTAGCCTGTGAAAGAGCACCAGCTGCAAAAGAGTTGAAGACTGTGTGATTCAGGGGCAACTGGGTGGCCCAGTTCGTTAAGCATATGCCTTGGGCTCAGGTCATGATCCCAGGTTCCCACGTGGGGCTCCCTGCTCAGCGGAGAGTCTGCTTCTCCCTCTCCCTCTGTCTGCAGCTTTGTCTACCTGTGCTTTCTCTATCAAATAAATAAAATCTTTAAAAAATAAAAAAAATTTTAAAAAGACTACATGATTCATATTTGTTAATTTAGTCATTAAGTTGTTCAGTTCAGATAAATGCCTTTGTTTAAAGTACTTGTCCCTGAACTAGGCATATAATTTTTCCAAAGAGCATAGGGTCTAATAGGAAGACAGACAAATGGATCATTCCAGTGTAATTCAGGATGAGGAAATACATATAAAAATAATGATGTAAATGCCAGCTATCTAACGATCTAAACGCTTAGGGAATTTAGGGGCATATTCTTAGAAGACCAGAACTAAGTAAGCCACTGCTGAGATTTATCAGCATGTGCAATTAGACACTATTTCTGGAGAATACTTTCATTGCAAATTTTTACATTTTTGTGCAAACATCATGGTTTTTTTCAAATAGTTATATAAAAATATAACCTATTATTTAGTTCTGAGGAAACCACATGAAGAAATTAAGTAATTGCTTAATGAGTACATTATGATTTTCAAAAATAACATTAGGGTTGAGAGCATAAAGGCATCTCATTTGATTCAAGTCAATGTGTATGTAACATGCACCTCCAGCAGAGACACCCCTCCACAAGCCCCCCCCAGATGAGCTTTCTGGAGGAGGATCTAAAATTAGAACAGTGGTTCACTCTCCAAGATGGTACAAACTCATGGGAAGGCATGTTGTATTGACCATTGTCCCTAAGTGCACCATCATTCTTAAGTGAATTCAAAGAATTCATATATCTACAAAAATTGAGTAATAAGGCGTCTGGGTGGCTCAGCTGCTTAAGCGACTGCCTTCGGCTCAGGTCATGATCCCAGAGTCCTGGGATCGAGTCCCACATCATGCTCCTGGCTCAGCAGGGAGCCTGCTTCTCCCTCTGACCCTCTCCCCTCTCATGCTGTTTCTCTCTCTCTCTCTCTCTCTCTCTCAAATAAATAAATAAAATCTTAAAAAAAAAATGAGTGATAGTCTCCACAAAAGGCAATGAAGGATTTTGCCCAGAGTCTAACCTCTATGTAGTAGTGTAATAATACCAAAGAAAGTAATCATTCATTCAAATGCTTTCCCCATCTTGCAACAAGAGCCCTGATGTTTGGGCTGCCATATATTGGAATCAACTGCACTGTAGTTTTATTCAAATATGAAATACCTGTATGTGCTTTTGATCCTTGCTATAGAAACACAGTTCTGTAAATGAAGGTAAATTCCTCCAAGCAAAAATAATTTACACCTATTTACAAATAGTTGACAACCTAAAGAGAAATACCATGTATTACTGAGAAAATATATAGGAATAAACACCAGAAACACATACGCTACACATAATGTTGTTATAGCTATTATGAATCCCTTGGAATTTCATGACATTTTAAAAAACAAAAAACAAGGAAGGTTAAGCATTAATTTTTTTATGTAAACACTGCCTCTTCCTGCTCTGAGGAAATGCTTTTCTTACGGCATGTGTCATTTTTTAACTCGTATATTTTTCTGCCAATGTCTTTTTAAACGGTTTTGATGAGGTTCTTCACTCTATCTTCCCAACAACCCTACGCAAGTATTCATCTATTCATCTGAATTTCATAGATGGGAAAACTGAAACTCAGACAAGTAGCTTGCCCAACATCACACAGCTGTTAGGTGACAAAAGTGGGATTGAAATCTAAATCTGTTTGCTGGCAAACCCCATAATCTTTCTACCAAGCCACATTTGCCATCTCCAAAACAAGATCAAGTCATTTTGCCTTGTGCTTATCATCTTTGTGTTTCCCCCAATGAGTAGCATGGAATCCTACATACGTCTCCATGGCACTCCTAGAATTAGTAATTTTTACCATGCTTTATCTTTACAGATTTCATGAGAATGCGAACTATTTAAGAGTAACTATTTCACATTAAAAATACCCGTGTTGATAAAACTAAAGTTGAACACAACTTCCTTTGTAGTTACAGTGGAGAACCTGTTACAGCCAGCTAGAATGCATCAGAGATGCTCACTTTCATTGTGTAGAAAGAGTTTCGGGCCACTTTTCACAAGAGAGTCAAATTTCTAGTGATGCCAGTGATTCTCTGCAAATCACTTGGTCATTTCTACCTTGCCCTGTACTCAATTATGACATCCAGAATCCATCTACTTTAAACATATTTTTAAAGCCTGTTATTAAGGGGGAAAAAACAATTTTACCAGGTTTTCTAACATTTCCACTATCCATCTATTGCCAGTTTGAACAAGTATACACAGGTCCTTGTAGATTCATTTCCCCATCTATAAAAGGAGGGTGAAACTTAACGCTGAGTATTGAACAAATACTAGATCTGTGAGATAAGTTTGGTTTTCACATGGAAGTGAATCATCTGACCCTCAGTTATTCAACAACTTCAATCTAGGTGAAACAAAAATATAGCTGATATGTTCTTGGCCCTTCTAAATCATTCCTTGTATCCTACTATTGACTTCGGTTCTCGAAGGGTGGCAGGCTATGCCAGCTCCAAATATGCCCCTTTGCCATGTTAAAATACTTATCTTCCTATGGCCTCCCCATATAGTTTAGATATTTTTCCACAATTGCCTTTCTTTGTTCAACCTAATATAAAAGCCTGTAAGTTTTGTCATTTCTTTAGATCTACCTTATGAGAGAGAGCTCCTGCATCACATAAAACATAGATTTGTGTGCTTTTCTCCTATTAATCTGTCTTCTATCAGTTTAATTCTCAGGATCAGCTGAAAAACTCTGAGAAGACAGAGGTAAAATATTGCCTCCCCTACAATTCCTGGTGACAATGATGGGACATCAGTGACCGTAACACTAAGAGATCAGGTCCCATCTGATCAAAGGCCAGGAGAAGGTAAGATCCTTACCACATCAGTATCTCAGATTTCTGCCTGCAGGCCCAGCCAGAAGGAGAACAGTAAGAGTCTTCCTGTATGTTTTATCTTTCTAAATATAGATTGACAGGAGAAAAATGTTTGTCAAAATTAGTTCTTTGAATTGTGACTCTTGTAAATTTGGTTTTGGGTAACCACTGGTATAATCCATAGCCTCCTAGGATTGTTTTCCTTCTCTGTCTTTTGTGGTGTTTATCATAAGGGGGAAAAAATCAGAGCATGTTCCTCTCATCCTATTTTATGTCTTGAGGAGAGCTTGGCTTAGGATCTCTATCACACGGAGAGTACAAGTGTTGGCTTGCGTCAGGGAACCAGACAAACAGGCTGCAAACCCAAGACACAAAATGACAAGCAGCATTCTCTTTGTCCAATATCACCAGCTCTTCAGGAAGTTTGTCTTAATGAGAGGTCCCAGTCCATGAAGGGCCTTTGTTGTCTCACTTTCATTGCCTTCATAGCGTTAGGAAACTCTCATCCTGATTTCACCCACCCAGCACCACAGATAAGCTGGGCTATAGCTGGAGGCATCTCATCTTCCCATAGATAACAAGAGACAGTAGTTTCACAAACACTATTCTTACTCCAGTAACAGTGAAAGTCTTGGCACTCTTATGCTAACTCTGGGAATGAACTTACTGGATTTGGGGAGGGCTGCATCCTTTGCACTCTCTCTGGGGACTCCTCTTGTGTCTATGATTAAGCCATAAAAGACTTTTTGATTGTAAGCCATAAAAAGACATTTTGTTTTTGAGTCACAATTCAAATACATATATTTTCTGAAATAAGTCAGAGAGAGAAAGATAATACCATATGATTTCACTTATATGTGGAACCTAGAAAACAAAACATGAACAAACAGACTCTTCAGTGCAAAGAACCAACTGGTGGTTACCAGAGGGGAAGTGGGAAGTGGCAAAATAAAGGGGATTAAGAGGTAGAAACTTCCAGTTAAATATAGTAAGTCATAGAGATGAAAAGTACAGCATAGGGAATATTGTAATAACATTATATGACAGATGGTAACTACATGTATCATGGTGAGCACTGAGTAATGTATAGAATTGTTGAATCAATATGTTGTACACCTGAAACTAATGTAATATAGTATATCAATTATACTTCATTTTTAAAAAGAAGGTATACTTTTGAATATTTGGACTTTTATGATTAAAGGGATTTTTTTTTTTTGAGAGAAAGAGTGTTTGCATGTGCGAGCTCGGGGTCGAGGGGGCAGAGGGAGAGGGAGGGACAGAATCCATGCTGGGCATGGAGCCTGATGCAGGGCTTGATCCCAGGACTCAGATCATGACCTGAGCTGAAATGAAGAGTCAGACACTTAACCAACTGAACCACCCAGGGGCCCCTATTTAAAACGATTTTTTATTTTTTTTTTAAAGATTTTATTTATTTATTTGAGAGAGAGAGAATGAGAGATAGAGAGCACGAGAGGGAAGAGGGTCAGAGGGAGGAGCAGACTCCCTGCCGAGCAGGGAGCCCGATGTGGGACTCCATCCCGGGACTCCGGGATCATGACCTGAGCCGAAGGCAGTCACTTAACCAACTGAGCCACCCAGGCGCCCTAAATGATTTTTTAGAGAGTTCTCATCCTAAACAAATGACCTATTGTTACCTATAAGAAGATCAAATTGAAATAAAAAATTATAAGGCAAAGATCACTCTTATATAAGTTAGTAAATTTTGTGTTTCTTAATATATACCTAATTCATGGCTGAGACTTAAAATGAATAAGATCTCTTTTTCTATGTCTGTATGCATCTTAGGTATACATGTTATGTAATGTGTTATTTTTCTACTTTCATATGATATTGCCAAAATTACTTTGTAAAAGAGCTCTTTTTAATCAGTTTAAAAAAATAAGCACTTACATAAATTAAGTATTCTAAAACTCTCAGAAATATAGAAACTAACCTAAATGTTTTTCAGGTTCACAAGACCTAGGACAATCTTTGGTAAATTAAAGCTAGTTTAAGTTTGTTGGTTTAATAAAAACAATCATGTCTTCAGAGTTGTAAACCTTAAACATAATGAAGAGATACAACTTTTTCTACTTGGGTTTACTAATCAAATGAGTTTATCTCTACAAGATGCTTAAGACTATAAAATTATAAATTCAGTTTAAAGACAAGATATACAATAAAAATAAATTGCTTCATGTATGTAAAACACAGCAGTACAAAATGAAAGTTGGAGAGAGCCATATATTTTAACTTTTAAGTTCTCGCCTGTGATTATCTAAAGAATAACTTAAGATTATGCTGCCTTTGTTGCATTAAACAAAGTATTATGTCTGCTTAAAAATAGTTTCCAAAATCTTTTTGGCAACTTGAAACCTTAAAGTTATATTAAGTTAAATTAAATGATGGATATTCACTGAATATTTAGATAATATCTAAATAAGATAATACACTAAAACATTAATTGCTAAATATAAGTTTATCTGCTTTTGGCTTCTCAATTTTTATAGAGAGAAAAAAAGATATTTTGGTCTGTTAGAAAGCATATCTTTTACTACATTAAAAAAACTGTACTGTGAAAAAGTGTAAGTCTTTAAAAATTATAAATATTTATAATGATGTATTCATAGATTTACTAAGCTACTAGAGGATGCTGATATATATAGTAGTTCACAATTGCCTGCTTCCTAATTTTCACTGGAAAATAAAGGTTACTAAATGGTTAAAATTTGTAATCTATAATATTTATAATCTATATATGAAAATAAAACTACTAAAAATAAAAACAGCAAAGAAAAAAACTTTGTGTACAAAGTATAGTTGGAGAATGGGATATGTTTTTATATAAAGAGTATATGACAAAGGCAGATGTGTTTTTGTTGAGGAAAAAAGAAGTAATTTTGTCCTTAAGCAAAATGACTAAATGTTCCAGAATAAGAAAGAGAAAAGGAATAAGACAAAATCTGTGTGGATGTAGAAAATTGCAGGTTTGTGGAAAAGAAATTTTATGTTGCAAGGTCAAAGCTGGCCAAAGTTAAATGGATAATTTATAGGAGTTTTAAAAAATGAGCTCAATAATATACTGATACAAAATAAGTTTAATGACAGTTTCTTAGATTATTGGTCTGCTTTTAATAATAGATTATAAAAGGTTTTTCTTTACCTTTTATATCATCTGCCAAGGAAATAAAGATTCTATCTTATCAGAATAATTTCCTGTGCTTCACATAGTCTTTATCAGGTCTTTGATTACATAAGAAAACTGAGTCTTCAATATTAAAGAATCTAAGGGTTTGTTTTTTTAACAGTTACGTGACTTTCTATATTTACCTTTAAAATCTCTTAACGGTCACTTTAATTAGATGGATAACTAAGTATTTTGTCATTAGGATACTACTTAAGTGTTTTAAACCTTTAGGCTTTTTGTTTTTTTTAGGTAATAAGTGAATATTTATTAAGAATGAGAACAAAAGTCTCGGGACGCCTGGGTGGCTCAGTCAGTTAAGAGTCTGCCTTCAGCTCAGGTCATGATCCCAGGGTCCTGGGATCAAGTCCTGCATCAGGCTCCCTGCTCAGCGGGAAACCTGCTTCTCCCTCTGCCTGTTGCTCCCCCTGCTTGTGCTCTCTTGCTCTCTCTCTGACAAATAAATAAATAAATCTTAAAAAAAAAAAAGAATGAGGAACAAAAACCACAAAAAATTATAAATTTTATTTTTTTTTAAGATTTTATTTATTTGAGAGAGAGAGAATGAGAGACAGAGAGCACAAGAGAAGGGAGAAGCAGACTCGCCACTGAGCAGGGAGCCCGATATGGGACTCGATCCCGGGACTTCAGGATCATGACCTGAGCCGAAGGCAGTTGCTTAACCAGCTGAGCCACCCAGGCACCCCGTAAAAAAATTATAAATTTTAAAAGATGGCCACACAAATATCACAAAATCTAGACATATAACAATATTTTCATTAACTCCTTAGTACTCTACAATCTTTCCTACATCTTAGGATTTTGGATCACCTCATTATATGCCAATGGTTTTTGTAATATTGTCTATAAAAATAAAGGTAATTAAGACTTTTTCCTCCAGGGGCACCTGGGTGGCTCAGTCGGTTATGCATCTGACTCTTGATTTCAGCTCAGGTCATGATCTCAGGATCGAGGGATTGAGTCCCACCTTGGGCTGTGCACTCAGCAGGCAGCCTGATTGAGATTCTCTTCCTCTACTTCTCCCTTGTCCCTCCCTGACTTGCACTCTGTCTCTAAAAATAAACAAATAAATTTGGAATGCTGTCTTGGAAATGAGATTTGACTTAGGTTTTAGTTCTCTTATCCTTGGAAAACAATAGCAGGAAGAAGTTGGGCAGCCAAGTGCAGAGCTGGAGAGCCAGCCGCAGAGCCAGAGCACCGGCGGCCCCCTCAGCGCCATGTCAAGGGGAGCTCTAAACTTTTAGACATTTTTGACAAATTTCCCAAAATCAAATTCAAAATGAGTCTCTTGACCTTGAACTAACTTTGGAATTTCTCAGAGGGTCCCTAGATGATCTCAAAGATTTGTTCTCTATCCTTATAAAAAGAGATTAAACTAATAGCTTGTTTGAGATGTGATATTACATGGGAAACATTGTCAAATAAAAGTGATAAATAACTTTCTTTAGGTCGTATTTGTATAAGTAGATGCTACCAATATTTAAAAATTGTACAGAATTTCTAGAAATCTGTCAGTGTCCTTACTGCCTACATGATCAATCAAAATTCCAATTATTATTTGAAAACATTGCATTTTACAGAAATAACCAAATGTTCTTGTTAATTGTATCATTTTTTTAATAGTGAACTCTCACCAGATCTGTAACCATGGCTATTTTTAAGTCTTTTGTCATTCATAGACCGTTGTCTTACTCTTGATTGTTCTCTGAGAACATTTACAATCAACTGCAGGGAAAAATGCTTCATCCTGGGGCACCTGGGTGGCTCAGTTGTTGGGCGTCTGCCTTTGGCTCAGGTCGTGATCCCGGGGTTCTGGGATCGAGCCCCACGTCGGGCTCCCTGCTCGGCGGGAGGCCTGCTTCTCCCTCTCCCATTCCCCCTGCTTGTATTCCCTCTCTCGCAGTCTCTCTCTGTCAAATAAATAAATAAAATCTTTAAAATAAAAAAATGCTTCATCTTGAAGGAGATCCGTTGAAAGGACCCTGACAAGTACTCTAGAATACAGGTTTCTGATAACTCTAAGATCATAACACTAAGCTGGATTAAGAATTTCTAGAATTCTGGGGCGCCTGGGTGGCTCAGTCAGTTGAGTGTCCGACTTTTGATTTCAGCTCAGGTCATGATCTCAGGGTCATGAGATCAAGCCCCATTTTGGGCTCTGCATTGAGCCTGGAGCCTGCTTAAGATTCCCTCTCTCCTTCTCCGCCTCCCCCTGTGCCCACTGGTGTACCACACTCTCTCTCTCAAAAAAAAAAAAGAAAGAAAGAAAGAAAGAAAGGGAGGGGAGGCTCCTGGGTGGCTCAGTTGGTTGAGCAGCTGCCTTTGCCTCAAGTCGTGATCTCAGTCTCCTGGGATTAAGCCCCATATCAGGCTCCATGCTCAGCAGGGAGTCTGTTTCTCCCTCTCCCTCTGCCCCCCCCACTCACTCTCTCTCTCTCTCTCAAATAATAAATAAAATCTTAAAAAAAAACTTTAAGAATTTTAGAATTCTAATGGAGAAACTGATTAATTTAAACTGCTAACCCAAGATCAAGCAAACAAGAAGCAAGTACATGAGACTGAATGAACTGATAAGGATGGTTTTAATTTTATGACTTTTTGTTTAAAGCATTGTTAGACCTTTAATGTTTTGTTTTTGAGATTTGAGAAAACCCTTTTTTGGGGTGCTTGGATGCTCCGTTGGTTAAGCATCCAACTCTTGATTTCAAGTCAGGTCATGATGTTGGGGTCATGGGATCGAGCCCTGCATCAGGCTCCACACTCAGCATGGAGTCTGCTTGGGATTCTCTCTCTCTCTGGGGCGCCTGGGTGGCTCAGATGGTTAAGCGTCTGCCTTCGGCTCAGGTCCTGAGAGTCCCGCATCGGGCTCCCTGCTCAGCGGGAGCCTGCTTCTCCCTCTGCCTCTCTCTCTCTCTCTGTCTTTCATGAATAAATAAATAAATAAATCTTTAAAAAAAAAAAAAAGGGATTCTCTCTCTCTCTCTCTCTCCCTCTACTCCCCCCCTGCTCACACACGTTTTCTATAAATAAATAAATAAATAAATAAATAAATAAATAAATAAATAAAATCTTTTTAAAATAAAGAAAGAAAACCCCTTTTCTTTTTCTTAAGCTATCTATAACTTATCTCAATTTGATAGACTATACCTTTGTAAGCAAAAATTAAAATATTTATCTTTTTCTTTCCACATGATCCCTCCAGAATTTGGAAACTTTTTTTTTTAAAGATTTTATTTATTTGAGAGAGAGAGTGAGTGAGCGAGAGAGCGCACAAGCAAGGACAGAGGGAGAGGGAGAAGCAGACTCCCCAGCTGAGCAGAGAGCCCAACACGGGGCTTGATTCGAGGACCCTGGGTTCATGACCTGAGCCTAAGGCAGATGCTTAACCAAGACTGAGCCACCCAGGCACCCCCAGAATCTCGAGACTCTTAATAAACATTCTTATTCATGATAATATAGTTGTTTGCATAGGTTCAATAAGAATTTGTTCTCTTTACAACAACTGGAAACATTGGTTATATTACCAAGACTTTGACTGTAATGTCACATTTTGACAGGTACATAGACTTAAATGTAACCAGATGGAGGGATACCTGTGTGGTCAGTTGGTCAGGTGTCCTGCTCTGGGTTTTGGCTCAGGTCATGGTCTTGGGGTCACAGGATCGAGCCCAAGTTGGGCTCCATGCTTGGTGTGGAGTCCGCTTGGGATTCTTTCCCCCTCTGCACCTCCTCCTGTTCTCTCTCTCTCTCTCTTTCTCTCTCAAATAAATAAATAAATAAAATCTTAAACAAAAATAACGTGACCGGATGTCTTTAAGGAACTAAGGTTGACTATATGGAGCCAATGCTTATAACACCTCTTGAAACACCAGCCCAATACCTTGCTTACAGGATTCCCAGCCCTACAAGTAAGTAAGCAAGATTACTTCCTGGCAGGCCCAAGAATTTTAAGATCCATTGGGTACCTTGAAAAGAGAGGAATTCACCCAAATCTATGGATGCTATAGGCAAAGTCTGATGGCGAATTCTTGGCTTGATTTCTTAGCCTCAAATGGCTTTTAAAGTTCAATCTAAGATTCCTTATTAAAAGTTCCAACAAAACAAACTTAAAAAGAGCCTATGTGATAAATCACTATTCTTGCTGCACTTATGTAAATAATCAGGCCAAGTTTAATGAGACTAAACTTATTTTACAAACAAAAAAGTCTTACTGTAATTATACTTAATAAAAATGGGGAGAGAAAATTACATTTCAGTGAAGAACTGTAACATCCCCTTACAATTAGGATTCTAGCCCTTTTCATTGTCTTTGAGGTTTTGTATTCTAGCTAGAAACTCATCTAGATCCTGAATTCTAATTTCCTCCAGCATATGGCCACAACTTTCCAAACCAAAATTTCCCATTTTCCTCCCACCCTTCTGACTTGAAATCACAAAGAATGAAAACTGTCCTTTTCCTGAACGCCTATACGTGAAAGCTGGATGACCTGATATAAACTTCAGAAAATCACCACAACAGATCATAGATAGACAAACTTCATGTCTACTTGTGTAGGCCACTCAGAAAATTCACTGGAACACCCAGCAAGAGAGACCTTCAAACTGCAAATCAGGAAATCTGTCAAATTATAACTGCCATCCTTATTCTACCATATAAAGAAGCTTCTTGCTTAAATTCTAGAAATCTTCTTGGGGTACCTGGGTGGCTCAATCCGTTAAGTATAAGACTCTTGGTTTCAACTCAGGCCATGTTCTCAGGGTCCTAGAATCAAGCCCTGCCTGGGCTCTGCCCTCAGCATGGAGTCTGCTTGAGGATTTCTCTCCCTCTCCTTCTGCCCCTCCCCCCATCAGGTGCGCACACATGAGTGCTCTCTTTCTCTCTCTAAAAATAAATAAATAAATCTTTTAAAAAATCTAGAAATCTCCTCAACTGGCTGTCCTCTGGACTCAGAAATTGTTTCCAACTATTAATATTCATTTTTCTTTGATTTCTGTAAAAAATACTCCTCAGTAAATGCCTCATTGGTCAGATCATATGGTGACCTAACTTAGATGAACAACTACCCTCATCTTCATCACCACCTCCTGAACTGAGACACAGCTGTTTAAATGAACAGACCTGTTCCCAAGACTTAAGAGACTAAATCACTGAGAAACAGAATAATCTGCCAACTCAGATTCTGGACTACGAATCTTTTGGGGGAGTTTTCAAAGGGGGAGAACGAAAGGAGTATGCCACTTTGACATAAGGACTATTTTGAGTGAAAGGCACTTAAAAAACAGCAGATGCAAAGAAGGGCATTCAGTTCTCCCCTGTTCTTCCTGAAAACAGGAGATAAACACTCCTGTGTGAAAGATGCCTTCCCTGTACCAGGGGAAAATGAACATTCTTCACTGGGGAATTAAGGCCAAGAGAATCCTGTATAAATAGACCATGTTAAGATAATACTTACCTTCCTATGGCCTCCCCATATAGTTTAGATACTTCTCCCCAATTGCCTTTTTGTTCAACCTAATGTAAAAGCCGGTAGGTTTGCCATATCTTTGGATCTTTCTTTTCTTATGAGAGCTCCCATATCATATAAAACTTATAGGTTTATATACTTTTCTCCTATTAATCTGTCTTCTATCAGTTTAATTCTCAGGCCTGGCTGAAAAACCCTAAGAAAGTGGAGGTAAAATTTTGCCTCCCCTACATTCTCACTATCTCCTCTATTGATTAAAGGGTCCTGGTGGCTTACAGGTGTTGGGAAGAAGAAAAACAGTATTTGTAGTATTTCTTTAAATACCATCTGTTGTCTGTTTTCCAAGCATCATTGTGGAAAAAAAAGAAACCATCTTTCTGGCCAGTTTCTTTCCTCATCTGATTAGATGGTCATTTTGCCCTTTTTTTGTGGATGGCATTATCCATGTTTAGACCTCATTTTTGGGCAGTAGTAAAATCAGTAGAACCCTGAGACCTGGAAACTATTCTTTTCTTTTTCCTGTCTCCTTTTTTTTTTTTAAATCTTTTTCTTTCTTTATTGGAGATTTACTCCCCTTGTATTTAGATCAGAGCAGAGCTGCTGCAGATGACTAGAAATGGGGATCACTAGATTGTCATCTGTATTCTAACATCACAGCCCATCCAAGGTGAAAGCCATAGACTCTGACTCACCTATTTCCTGCTTTTTGGGTGGTGCTTTTTGAGAACTCTGCACAAAGTCTCTAAGATCAGTACTAGCATGTCTTTGAGCTTCTAGGGAGAAGCCTGCTCTCAGAAATATTTGCAAACAAATTGGGAAATTCTTCCCAAACTGGGAAGAAACTCATGCAGCAAACCACACTTATGTGTAAAAATTTGTCAGCAAATACAAAGGTATGACTCTTTAAGGAAATAAGACTTACATTTGACATAATCTCTAATCTCTTATTCACCAGGGCAGAGTGCATAGATTAGTTTCTCCATAAACAAAACCGGTTTATTAGAGCAGTCAATTGCAGAGTTGTTTTTTTTTCCCTCATGAATAAGGCAATGATGGGCTTGAGAATAAGAAAACATAGTGATTAAGAGTCCTGACACCAGAATTGAACTTCTGGGTGTAGAATCCTAGCACCACCACTTATTAAGTGACCTTGGGCAAGCTATTGCCCCTCTGTGCCTCAGTTTCCCAGCAATAAAGTGGAAATAATGGTAATATCTCATTGGGGTTGTTATGAAGCCGAATGCATTAATATTTTATTTATTTTTTTCTGTTCAGGAAGCATGTTATTGTTGCTCCAAGTTTAGGAATTTTCACTGACAGAAAATCAACACTTTCAGAAAACTTCCCGCATGGCCCTGCTGGGCTTCTGAATCTTGGTTTTCGCAGATATCAGCGTATCTCTCTCCAATACAGACAATCATTCCACCCATGATTGACGGGTCAGTCTTAACTTACAATTTCAAGATTTGGCCTTTACTTAGGAAGCTCTTCAGGACCGTTTTTAATTCAGTAAGAGTGGCTTCATCTAAAGGAGATGCAGTGGTCACTGTGCGCGATACTTCTCCACGGTGGACGCTCATCATGGTCGAAAAGGCAGAAATGACTCCAGGGGTATTGTCCAAGTGACCATTCTTAGCAAGCAAATTGATCAGGTTGGATGTGAGAGGAGAGAACCTCTCTTTTGCGCTCATGTCATTTAGCTTTTCACTTTCACGGAACGCTTTATGTAGGGAATAATGGAAGCAGCCACTTTGGGCTCCTTCAAGATTTGTGCTACGCTCAACAATTCTTTCTCTACTTGTTCCAGTTTATTCTGTTTAGATGCAGCAGAATAAAGAGCAGTGGCATAGTGACCTTCAATGGCATAGCGACCTTCAATATCATATCCCTGAATAGGTGGCCGCATGAGCTTGGAAAACGGCCTGACCACAGTCATACTAAAGCATCACACCTGCTGGGACAACCCAGACACTGCTGGGACGGCCATCTTCTCCGGGGGCTGTAGGTCCGCATTAATATTTTAAAGCACTTAGCACAGTTTCTGACACATGGTAAGCCTTACCTAAATGCTTACCTTTAAAATTGTTAAATCTTGGGGTTGCCTGGGTGGCTCAGTCGGTTAATCGTCCAACTGTTGGTTTCGGCTCAGGTCAGGATCTCAGGGTGGTGAGATCAAGCCCCCACACTGGGCTCCCCGATCAGCGTGGAGCCTGCTTGAGATTCCGCCCCCCCCCCCGCTCCTCCCCACCCTTACTTGCATGCACGTTCTCTCTCTCTCTCTCTCTCTCAAATAAATAAATCAATCTTAAAGAAAAAAAAAGAGTGAAAGACTTCCTAGAACTGATAATAATGCCTATCTTCTAGCCAAACACTTTGAAGATACTATTTACAAACCTCACAACAAGGTGGGTATTACTGTCTCCATTTTACAGATAAGGAAGTGGAAAGTTAGGGAATTTAATTAAATTGCCTAAGAGCATATAAGTGAGTAGTGGAGTTGGGAATTCTAACACAGTGTGTCTAATTCCAAAGCATGTGCCCTTCTACTGTGCAGCATTGTTTCTTAAAACTTCTTACCCATCCCCTGCATTTATTTATATCCACTCTATTTTATTTTTTTTTAAAGATTTTATTTATTTATTTGAGAGAGAGAGAATGAGAGCTAGAGAGCACGAGAGGGAAGAGGGTCAGAGGGAGAAGCAGACGCCCTGCTGAGCAGGGAGCCGGATGTGGGACTCGATCCTAGGACTCCAGGATCATGACCCGAGCCGAAGGCAGTCACTTAACCAACTGAGCCACTCAGGCGCCCCTATCCACTCTATTTTAAAACTGGTCTTCCAAGTCACTATATAATGTGCCCATTGGCTTTCCCAAGACTATGTAATTATTTAATAACTGTTAAATAGCCATCGAATGCTAATGAACATTTGCTGATCAGAGTGATGTAAATTGCTTATCACAGTGCCTTTTCACATGGCAAGCAGTCAACCTTAGCTATTTTTATCACCATTCATCTGTTCATTTGTAGGAAACAGAACGCCGCAATGACCACTGGTGCATGTTCGCTCAGACTGGAGATCTCTGAGAAAACTCAAGGTTGCAGGGTTAAAAATAACCCGAAAGGATCAGAGTGAAATGCCCTTGGAACGTGTGTGGTCAGTTCTAAAGTGCGCAGCAGAAGATGTTTTGTAGATAGGAAACCAGCTGTAAACAGCACACTGTGCACTCCCCTCTTTGTTTCCTTGTCCTGTAAATTCTGTTTACAGTGCTTGACTAATCCTGTATACATGGAGGAATGTGCCTTACTACGCCCCTGCTGTAGAAGGTATATAAGAGTATGGAAAATAAACCTCGGCACCTCGGGCTGTTTGCTCGGGGTCCCCTGGGCCTTGCTATACTGTCGTCTCTTTTTCTCAGTTCCTTCACCGCCCCAGGTCCCCGACTCTGAAGTTGACATTCATTCATTCCTTTAACAAGCATTTATCAGGCATTTCTTACAAATCAAGCACCTTGGAATAAAAAAATGAACAAGATAGGGTCCCTTTTGAAGCTCACACTAGCTGTCCCATCTGTGAGCCACTAGATACATGTGGCTTATTGAGCCCTTCAAATGTGGCAGTCTGGATTGCAATATGCTAAAATTTCCAAAAACATACAGGGGGCGCCTGGGTGGCTCAGATGGTTAAGCGTCTGCCTTGGGCTCAGGTCATGATCCCGGGGTCCTGGGATTGAGTCCCGTGTCGGGCTCCCTGTGAGCAGGGAGCCCACTTCTCCCTCTGCCTCTCTGTCTCTGAGAATAAATAAAATCTTTAAAAAAAAAAATACAGGATTCTGAAGACTTAGTACAAAAAAAATAAGCTAAAACACCTCATTAATAAATTTTATATTGGTTACATGTTGAAATGATAATATTTGGGATGTATTGGGTGAAATAAGATATTATGCAAATTCTTTTCATCTCTTTGTTTTTACACTTTAATGTGGCTAGTAGAAAAGTTAAAATTAATTGGCTTGTGTTAGGTTTCTATTGAACAGCCTTGGTCAAGATGGTGGAAAAGGATGAACACAGTATAATATAAATGCTATGAGAAGAGTCAGTAGAATATTCTATGGGAGCACAGAGGAACAACTGGCTTGGGAATTCAAGAAAGTCTTGACAGAGGAGGTAACATTTGGCTTGAATTCCAAAGGGTGAGTAAGGATTATTGTTAGATGAGTATTTTCCAGGCAGAAGATGAGTATGTAGAATGTCATAAACATGAAAGAGTAACCAACAAGTTGAAATATGATAAATAGCTTGACTTTTCTCAAGTGTGGGATAGAGGGTAGGAGTGCTTGATGAGAAGTAGTAGGAGATGAAGTTGAAAAATCATTTAAAGACATTATGAAAAGCCTTGCATGCCATGCACTATTTATTTATTTATTTGACAGAGAGAAAGACACACAGTGAGTGAGAGCACACAGCAGGCAGAGGGAGAGGGAGAAGCAGGCTCCCCGCCGAACAGGGAGCCCAAGGCAGGGCTTGATCCCAGGACCCTGGGACCATGACCTGAGCCGAAGGCAGACACTTAACCAACTGAGCCACCCAGGTGCCTCTGCTATTGAAATTTTTGATAAAGAGGACTGATGTTATTTTATTTGAGCTTTAGAAAGGTAACTCTAGTGACCACGTGGAAGTTGGCCTGAAGTAGGAAAAAGACTTGAGATAGGAGCATAGGAAATGAAAATAGATTTTGGTGGTGATAATTTGAGCAATGGTAGTAGGAATTTAGAATAAGACAGGGCCATCTCAGAACTGATGAGACCTGATAACTCATGTCAGGGAAGCAAAGAAAACAGGGATCACGAGAGGCACCCAGTTGTGTTTGTTCAAGGCTATAGAGTGGCATTTCCTTCTGTTCATTCAACAAATACTTAATTGAAACCCTACTTACGTGCCAGATAATAGGTAGTAGTGCTTAATGGGCTCCTGGTGACAATGTCTGAACTTTATGTGATTATTTTTAAAACATTTGCTAGGGATCAGAAAAGAATAAATTATTAAATTTATATGTATGTATTGCCCCACTAATGAATTTTATTTCTCTGGAACTATATCTTATTCTCAGGGACCTTAAAACGGTCAAAAGTCTTGTGCTAAGGTGAGAGCTAGGGTTTCTCATCAAGCCAGTTAGAGCAGGAATCTGGTCCCTGAGGGGAGAGGTCAACTCACAAGAGTGACAGGTATGAAGTCTGATAATATAAAGTTTAGGAAAGGATGTGAAGAAACAGGAACTCTTTCATTAACTGCATACAGATTAGTATATTGCATTTTGAAAAAGCAATTGTAGTAAAATTGAAAATGTATATTTCATAGAACTCAGCCTTTGGATTTCTGTGTCCCCGAACAGTGCTTTGTAAAGCAAAGCTCGAGCACCCCAGGTGAGCTTCTAATTACTTGTATTTTTTAATGTATTTATACAGAAGTAAAAAAAAAAATAAGCTTTACTAAAATTTAGTATAAGGATCGAAGCTGGTGCCTTCATTTAGTGTGTATCCATGTTATATGGATGCTGACAACTCCCAAATTTAAACATCCAGGCTTATCTTCTCCCCTGAACTTTGTCTACTGAGTATCTTTACTTGGAAATATATGATTATATTGAAAAGCTGGAAAATATATGAATTTTGTAAGTGACAAAATTCAAGCAAATATTCTGTCACTACTATGGGCACAACACAAAAATGAGGACCAGAATGGAAGGGGAAACAGAGTTGAGGCACTGAGACTCAGGCTAGGATCAGCTCCCAGAGAAGAGAGAGCAAGGAGGGGTTAACCGCTCATTCACACTGTAAAGGAAAGGAACTATCCCACTCTCTACCCAATCCTGGGAGAGAATACAAACAGTGAGGCATTTCTAAATCCAGGCTCATCTGTAGTAATAAGACAAAATTTCTGTCAGTCAAAAATTACCCTTCCCAGGACGCCTGGGTGGTGCAGTAGGTTAAGCACCAACTCTTGGTTTCAGCTAAGGTCATGATCTTGGGGTTGTGGGATCAAGTCCTGAAAAGGGCTCTCCACTTAGCATGGAGTCTGCTTAAGTCTCTCTCTCCCTCCCCTTCTGCCCGCCCCCCCACCCCACTGCATGCTCTCTCTCTCTCTCTCTCTCTCTCTCTCTCTCAAATAAATAAATAAATAAATCTTTAGGGGCACTTGGGTGTCTTAATCAGTTAAGCATCTGACTTGATTTTGGCTCAGGTCATGATCTCAGGGTTGTGAGATGGAGCCTGCATCAGGCTCTCACTCAGAGCAAAGTCTGCTTAAGATTCTCTCTCTGCCCTTCCCCCTGCTCACTCAAGCTTTCTCTCTCAAATAAATAAAATCTTTTTTTTTTTTTTAAATTACCCTTCCCTGGGGCTCCTGGGTGGCTCAGTTGTTAAGCGTCTGCTTTTGGTTCAGGTCACAATCCCGGGGTCCTGGGATCGAGCCCCACATCAGGCTCCCTGCTCGGCAGGAAGCCTGCTTCTCCCTTTCCCACTCCTGCTTGTGTTCCCTCTCTTGCTGTCTCTCTCTATCAAATAAATAAATAAAATCTTTAAAAATCAATCAATAAAAAAAATTACCCTTCCCATTTCTTTAAAGTCAAGTGTTTATTGACTAGTAATTATATAAAAAATTATGTGTAGTAAAGTTTGGGCAACAAAGAGGAAACAAATATCCAGTAACCTTGATTTTCATTCTGGTTAACATAATAAGATGCTCTTCATTCTTTTGCTTGACTCACTAACACATAGTTTTCAGTATAGGGTTTGGTGAGCTTTGAGTGGTAAAGACAAGTTCTCCATCACAATAGTTACTAAAAACTATTGACAAGCAGGTTAGAGTTATGTCGGCCAGAAGAACTTGAAAGTTCAAGGCAAAGTTGGAAATGATAAAAAGTGAGAAAAGGGAAGAACCTCATAATTGAAATACAAATGACATATTTCTGTCTTCATCTCTGAAAGGAGAAGTGGCAATTCATGTTACATAGGCCTTCAAACATAGAATGATAAGGAAAAGCAACAGGAAGCATACAGCTTAAAGAAAAGTTAGTTTTATTAGGAGGGAAAGAATCAAGTTCTTTTCTTTCAATACAGTAAAAACCTGGTAGAGGCTAGATTTTAGAGTCATTATTTATAGGTATTGTGCCCTAATATTTGCAGAATACAGGCACAACTTTTATTTAATAAAAACATCCAGGGGCCTAATGGAATCTCACTTTTAAAACTGGTTCATATTATTCGAAAAAGTAAAAGGGATGCTAAGGTATCAGAAATTGGTTTTATTGTATAAAGCAAGTGTGATGTTACTGGAGGTACTGCTGGGAAGGCTGGCTACCCCAGGAAGCCTAATGGGCTGGAACAACAATGTGGGTAAAGGGGTGGAGGTGGGTAGGAAGTGGAGAAGGAATCTACCAGATTGTAGGGTCTGAATTTAAGATTTGCTAGTCCAGAAAGTATATTTTGGACCTTGGGATGAGTAGTGCTCAGTGAGAGATTCCTAACTAAATTTTCTGAGGTGGTTGCAATTGGCCTGGATGCTGGTAGATTGATTTATAATTAGGGGATATATCTTTCTAGTGACAGTATACTCATTTGTCCTCTTCAGTGCTTTCCTTTTCCCAAGATCACAGGCCCCTTTAGGCTGAATTGGCAATTCAAAATTGTTGGGTAAGCAGGGAATTCTAGCCAAAGGACCCAGACCTGAGACATACTTTAGCCAGCTCAAGCCTGGGGAAATATTCCTGATTAACAGAAGAACATTTTTCTTGTGTTAGCCACTCTGTCAGATTTTGCTTTCCTGAACCTACTTATACTTTTGGAATAATTTTAGATAATACTAAAAAGTTGCAAGGTTAGTATTGAGGGTTACCTTCATCCAGTTCCCCTTAATGTTAACATCTTACCTCGTTATGGTACGATAACTAATTTCTTAGCCAAAACTAAGAAATTAGTTTTGCTTCTCCCTCTCCCTCTCCCCTTGCTTGTGTTCCTGCTCTCGCTATCTCTGTCTCTGTCAAATAAATAAATAAAATCTTTCAAAAAAATAAAATAACAAAAAATAAAATACTAGTTTCCCCTAATCATTGATTCATTCACTTAAGGGACACAGCTGTCCTTAGGGCCTTCTAGACATTTTGCTGCCTTCTCATATGGGCTGAGTTGATAAGTTTAGGGTTCAGAGGGCAGAATTCTTTCTCTAAGAATTTGGGTTTTTTTTAAGATTTTATTTACTTATTTTAGAGAGATAGAACAAGAGTGTGGGGTGGGGAGCAGCAGAGGGAGAGAGAGAGAGAATCTCAAGCAGACTCCCTGCTGAGCGCAGAGCCCAACACGGGGCTCAGTCTCATGACCCTGAGATCATGGTCTAAGCCAAAATCGAGAGTTGGATGCTCAACTGACTGAGCCGCCCAGGTGCCCCTCTTTCTCTAAGAATTTGGAAGGCTCCTCACTGCTACTCACTCCTCAGCCATGTATTAACTAAATAATTCACCCATAAAACTATAATGACCAAAAAACGTGCCTCTGAGAGACTCATTTTGGACTGTTCAATCTCTCTTGTAATATATCAGAGTAAATATGAAAAACCTTGTTGGAAAGCAAAGAAATATTTAATCTATTATTTGCAGTTGGTGAGGACTTTGGATTTATGTAACAAGCAACTCCCAGAGCAGTCTGTAAGCGTGCTGATTGTTCAGACATCAGAATCCCACCTTCAAATGTCAAAAATAGATTCTTTCTATAGGGGCTCCATACCTTTCTTGGCCAGTATCAGACCCTTTTTAGACTTCTGAGAATATGGTGAAAGCTCTGAATCTCTCCCCCAGGGAAAAAAAAATGCATGAACATGTATCCACTCAAAATGCTGTATATAATTTGAAAACTTTTCATGAACACTCTCTCCCAAACTGAAGATGGGGGTCCCTCTAGGGGCCCATGGATTTCAGGTTAGGAATCTAGATCTGAACACTAATAAGGCAAGTTGATGAACACCACAAATTATTTGTTGATAATGAATGAGCGTATTCTACTAGAGAGTTAAATGTACATATGTACATTGTGATGGTTAATTTTATGTGTCAGCTTGACTAGGCTATAGTGGATAGTTGTTTGGTCAAAATACCAGTCTAGATATTCTGTAAGGGTATTTTTTAGATGCGATTAACATTTCATTCAGTAGACTTTGGACAAACCAGATTACCCTCCATAATGTGAGTGGGCCTCATCCAGTCAGTTCAAGGTCTTAAGAGCAAAGACTGAGGTTTCCTAATGAAGAAGAAATTCTCCTCAAGACTGTAACATAGGAACACTGCCTGAGTTTCTGACCTGCTGCCCTATAGAATTCTCAAAATTGCAGCTCAATTCTTACCTGAATTTTCAGTCTGCCAGTTTGCCCTACAGATTTCAGACTTGCCAGCCCACCCTCACTCCCAATTTTATGAGACAGTTCCCTTAAAAACACACACACAACACACAGACATAAAACTGCTATGGGTTCTATTCTCTGGAGAACCCTGACTAGTACATCCATCAAACTATAACAAATACACAGTGAATTTCCATAGACATGTCCAGTTCCCTTCTCACTATGAGAAATGATTAAAACTCTTACTTAGTGCGTAGCTACATATTACTTGTTTTGATCCAGTTCTGATTCCTCTTGTTTTTGCATTAGCCAAAGCCTGTAGATTTTCTTTGCTATGTCTCATGATGTTCTTATTCCATGTCAATCTGCACTTGGGTTCTATTGCTGCTGTAACAAAAATGACAAACTTAGTGGCTTTAATAATAAATAAACACAAATTCATTATTTTATAGTTCTGGAGATTGAGTCTAAATTGAGTGTCAGAAGGGCTATGATACTTCTGGAGGCTCCAGGGGAGAATCCATCTCCTTGCCTTTTCTGGTTTGGAGAGGCCACTTGCTTTCATTGGTCCCAACAAAAAGTTTAGAGGGTTGGGGGAATGCTTAAGAGGAAACATCTGTGACTATTTAAAATACTATGCATATTCAGCACTAAGGAACAGAATAAAAATGTTCGTGATACTTTACACTTAATAAGAAAGGTGCCTGGGTGGCTCAGCCAGTTAAGCGTCTGTCTGCCTTTGGCTCAGGTCATGATCCCAGGGTCCTGGGATCAAGCCCCACATCTGGCTCCCTGCTCAGTGAAGAGTCTGCTCTCCTTCTCCCTCTGCCTGCCACTCCCCTGCTTGTGCTCTCTCTCTTTCTCTGTCAAATGAATGAATAAGATCTTAAAAAAAAAAGAAAAGAAAATTTAATAAGAATATTAACTTAATAAAGCAAGAGCTTGAACACCAAATAAAATGACAATAGGAGATGGAAAAGGAGATTGCAGAGTTAAGAAAGCAATTCAAAGGCCAAAATAACACCAACTTTCATCTAACAAATTAATATGAAATAACAAGAAATAGAATGCCATAGCTGAAATGAGATTTCTAACACAAAAGAAAGCCTAATTAATCACTACAATGGTAGAGGAAAAGAAAAATGTTAAAGCAGTTAGAGAGAGGTTAGTCATTGTAGAGGACATTGTCCACCATAAGACATTTATATTCCTAAAACAGTGAGCCTAAAACTGCAGCAGGAAAAAAAAGGAGTAAAAGAAACTGAATCTGCAAATTAAAGGGCCCATCTTGTTTCTGAAAAAGTGGTATGAGTGATTGACCTGAGATGAAACTTGTCAAATTAAGTTGAATTTCAAGGATTAAAGAATGTTCTTCAGGCATCCACACAGAAAAAGAAGGTCATCTGTAACAGGGGAAAATTGAATTGTGCTCTTACTCTTTCACAGCAATATTCAATGCCAGAAGATAGAGCACTATCTAGAAAATTTTATTTTATATAAATTTATATAAGCATATATAAATTATATAAAATTTACATATAAAATTTATATAAAATAAAATTTATATATGCTTATATAAATTTATATATGTCTATATAAATTTATATATATTTATATTCCTAAGCATAAAGGAACTTAGGAAGTAGAGTACCCAGGAGTCCTAGAACAAAATCACTTTCAATAAAATCCATATACCCATGAAATTTTAGAAAAGGTAAGATAAAGGGACTGGAGGTAAACAATGAGTACATTTAAATATAGAATTAAATAGCTGTGATATCTAACATAATCTAAAATTGGATTCACCAAATATTCCAATGATTATTTCTAGGTGACAGGATTTTATTTTTTTGCTTTATTAATGTTGCTCTGTTCCTTGAATGCTTTTCAAAGAATGTGCTATATTTCCATTTTACAAACACAATAATCATTGGTCTAAAAATAAATTTGTGATATAGGTTAAGTAAATTATTTCTAGAAAATTTAGGTGTGGGTAAACTTCATCTGGGACAAAACTTGTTGGCTTGATTTTTGTCTTTTAAATATTTATTACTTTGTCCATTAGAGTCCATCTTTGTATATAATATTTTGTGTTATAACCCAGAAAGGTAGAATTATTTAGCACAAAGCAATCTTCATTTTCTCGGCCTTAATTGTATCACTAGGGTTTCCAAACTCTTTGAAGAAATAGAAGAGGAAGGAACACTTCCCAACTCATTCTGTGAAGCCAATATTACCCTAATACCAAAACCAAAGACATCACAAGGAGAAAAACAAAACAAAACAAAACAGAACAATAGCCCTCATGGATATAGTCATCAAAATCCTCAGTAAAATACTAGCTACACATTCGTGCATTTGCACGCAAATTCAGGAGCATATAAAGAGGATTATATACTATGAGCAAGTGGGACTTATCCCAAGAATGCAAGGTTGGTTTAACATACAAAAATCCATGTAATACACCACATTAATAGAATAAAGTTAAAAAAAATATGATCATCTCAATATTTTTGATAACACATTCAACAAACTAAGAACAGAAGGAAATTTCCTCAATTTGATAAGACCACAGCCAACATTGTACTTAAGGATGAAAGACTTAAAGATTTCCCCTGAGATCAGGAACAAGACAAAGCTGTTTGCTCTTGCCACTTCCATTCAACATTGTGCTGGAGAGTCTAGTCGGGGAAATTAAGCAAAAAATTAGAAATAAATGGCATCCAGATTGGAAAGGAAGATGTAACACTACTTATACTTTCAGAGAACATAATCCTGTATATAGAAAATCCTAAGGAATCCATTAAACTAAGAAATGAATTAATTCACTAAAGTTTCATAATACCAGATCAATACACAAATATCAATTGTACTCTATACATCAGTAAAGTACAGTCAGAAAATAAAATATAATTAAGGAAAAACTTCTGTTTACAGTAGTATCAAAAATACTTAGAAATAATTTTTTAATTATTAAATTTTTGAAGAACTTAAAGAAGACCTAATAAATGCAAAGATGTGTTCACAGATTGGAAAATTTAATATTGTTAAGATGACAGTACTCCTCAAATTGATCTATAGATTCAGTGCAATCCCTATCAAAATCCCAGCAGCTTATTTTTTGCAGAAATTGACAAGTTAATCCTATAATTCACACAGAATGGCAAGGGACCCAGGATAGCAAAAACAACTTTGAAAAAGGTCAAAGTTGGAGGACAAACACTACAAAGCTACAGTAAGCAAGACAGTGTGGTACTGACATAAAGATTGCGATATGGGTTAATGAAATTGAATTGAGAGTCCAGAAGTAAACCCTTATATTTACAGTCATTTGATTTTCAACAAGGCTACAAAACAAGGCAATGGGGAAAAAATAATCTTTTTTACAAATGATGCTGGGACAACTAGATATCTTTATGCAAAAGAGTGAATCTGGACCTCCACCTCACACCACAAACAAAAGTTAATTCAAAATGGATCAAAGACATAAATGTAAAAGCTGAAACTATTAAACTCTTAGAAGAAAACATGAGTGTAAGGTTTTGTTACCTTGAATTAGCAAATGATTTCTTAGGTATGTCACCCAAAGAACAAGCAACCCCCCAAAAATATATGTTGGGGGCACCTGGGTGGCTCATTCGTTAAGCATCTGCCTTTGGCTCAGGTCATGATCCCAGGGTCCTGAGATCTAGCCTCACATTGGGCTCCCTGCTAAGTGGGGAGCTTGCTTCTCCCTCTCCCACTCCCCCTGCTTGTGTTCCCTCTCTCACTGTGTGTCTCTCTCTGTCAAATAAATAAATAAAATCTTTAAAAAAAATAAAAACTAAATATGTGGACTTCATCAAAATTAAAAACATCTGTGCTTCAATGTGAAAGAAGTGAAATAACAAACCAAATGGGAAAAAATATTTGCAAATCACAGATAAGACACTAGCATCCAGAATACATAAAGAACACTTTCAACTGAAACAATAAAAAGATAATCCAGTTAAAATATGGGCAAAGGATTTGAATAGACATTTCTCCAGAGAAGTTACACAAATGGCCAATAAGCACATGAAAAGATGTCCAACATCATCAGCCATTAGGGAAATGCAAACCTAGATGACAATAAAATACCATTTCACACTCACTCCAATGGTTAAAATAAAAATGATGGACAAGTGTTGTTGAGAATGGGGAATGTAACCCTCATATTTTGCAGATGGTGCAGCCACTCTGGAAAACAGTGTGTCAGTTTCTCAAAATGTTATCCATAGAATTACTGTTTGACCCAGTAATTATATGCCTAGATACCAAATAGAATTGAAAATATGTTGACACAAAAATTTGTACATGATTTTTCTTTTCTTTTCTTTTCTTTTATTTATTTATTTATTTTTTAAGTAGGCTCCACACCCAATGTGGGGCTTGAACTCACAACCCTGAGATCTAGTAGAGTGGCACACTCTACTGACTGAGCCAGTCAGGTGTCTCTGTACATGATTTTTATAGCAGCAATATTCATAATAGCCAAAAAACGGAAACAACCCAAATATCTATCAGTTATGAGTGGACAAATTGTGATATATCCATATGATGGCATATTATTTAACCATAAAAAGAAATAAGTATTGATACATGTTACGACATGGATGAACCTCAAAAAGATTATGGTAAGTGAAAGAAGCCAGACACACGATGTCACATATTCTATGATCCCATTTATATGAAATGTCTAGAATAAGCAAATTCATAGAGATAGAGAGTAGATTAGTAATTGTCAAAGGTTGAGAGGAGGGGAGAATGGGAAGTAACTGATGAAAATATTCTGGAATTATGTAGTAGTAATAGTTGCACAAGTTTGTGAATATACAACAACCATTAAATTTTATTCCTTAAAAGAGTGACTTTTATGACATATGAATGTGTATCTCAATTTTAAAAAAGAGTAAGGGAGTGTGAGGGCCCATGTATTGCCCCTGTTTGGGCTGATCTCTGAGCTGTACCAGGCTAAAGCATTCACTGAGAAAGGAAAAAGCTGTAATATTGTGACCCTTTTCCCTGCTCTGTTGGGAAACTGGAGCTGGTGTATTGAAATAAAATTAAAAAAGAAAAAAATAAAAAAATGTGCAGATAATGATCTGCTCAATGAGGGAACACAATCCACCCACAAAAGTCTGCATGTATCTCCTACAGCATCACAGCTCCTAGTTTGAAAAAGTGGAAACTTCGGGGTTGTTTTCATTGAAGGACAGTTTCAGTACATCCTCATAAAAGAGGTCATAAGATTTATTACTTACAAATCCGGAAATAGGGGTGAGTGTGCAATGAGCTGGAGGTATTGCAGTCCTCTGTGTCAGGTCATGAATAAGCAGGAGATAGAGAGCATGGTAGCATGCACCTATTACTCAGTGTGGCTGGGGCAGAGGTCACGAACTTTTCACAACCTTAATTCTAAGTGGTTTATTTGATTTGATTTTTTTCTAAGTGGTTATTTTAAAGGGTGTCCTGGGAACAACAAATGGGAATTTATGGTGGGAATCCTAAATTCAAGTTCTTACCTAATGTTCAGACTCAGTGTAAGGTTATCATATTTTAAAATGTCTAGGTAGCAACTTAGAAAAACAAAAGTTGTTTTTCTCATCACACCTTCCCATGTGGAAAATGTCCCAAGAGAAAGCTGACAGAAAATACCAAAGTATCTAGCAGAACCAAACACCCCCAGAAGAAGGAAGTTTGGAGTCTTTTGAGAGGTTTTAATAATTTCTGTAGGAGATAGACAAAAAGCAGAACAGCACTGTTTTCCTCAGCAATATGCCTAAGCTGTTTTGGTTGCAAGGGACTGAGAATCATTCAAGTAACAATTATGGGATACCTGGGGTAATGGTATTCACAGGAATAAAAAGACCTGAATCTCGAGCATGTGGGAAGGTCCATGGGAGCTCCTGAAAGGACAAAAAGCCATGTTGCTGGGCAGTGGACCGTTCCTGTCTTGGCGTCCCAACGTTCATCCTTTCACCTTCTTTGTGCCCCAACTTCCGTTTCCCCCAATTGCCTCTTCAACCGAATTTGATAGAACAATTATGTGGGGCTTGGCTTGTGATGTAAGCTAGGAAGTAGGAGGGCAGGCCCTTGACCCCAGCTAAGCCAGGGCATCACATATTCCCCTCCATCCTGGGATTTGAATCTCTAGCACAGGGGAAAGCAGACTAGCTATCTGTATTACACATCCAGACCAGAACTTTCCTGCCACCGAGACACTTGTCTCTGGGGCTGTCTGGGTTCCCACCACTTCTCAGGTATGACTCTGCCATCTCCTGTCAATGTGATGATATCCCTAATGCCTTTTGAATAAATTCCCTTCTGCCTAAGTTAGAGCCCTTTCTGCAGCTTGCCATAGAAAGATTCATTCATGAATGGCAGAAGCCATGGTAGGGCTGGGTTCCATGGGGCTAGGTGGTCATGCAGAATCCAAAACAGCTCTAGGATCCTCAGCAATAGAAATTCAAGAATTAACTGTCTAATGTGACATGACTGACTACTCTGTGCATCTATTTCTCTCTCTACTACCCATTGACCTCCTCACCCTTTCTCTTTTTTCCAACTTGCATTTTCTGTTTACTCAAACTTTCATTGTTCTCTTCAACGTACTCATGGCCCCTACAGGGAAAGAAAATCCTTTCATCCACCACCCTCTTAGGCTCTGTATCTGGACCTGAGAATTAAACTGACATAAGATAGATTAATAGGAGAAAAGTAAAAAAAAAATTAAAAATTAAAAATTATTTAGTATTTTTACATGCACTTGGAGCCTTTATAGGAAAACTGAAGACCTAAAGAAGCAGTTTAGGACCAAGAGCTTATATACATTTTTAAAAACAAACAAGGAATTATAAATTTGTGAAGTGACAAGACAAAGGAGAGTTTAAGCTTTTAGGAGTGGTAAATTGTGAAGAAGTGACTAGGCTATATGGGGGAACTAATAGAAGCTAAGGGTTATTTTAGTATGTTTGTTTGTACAGATCCATTTTGTCCTTGATCACTTGTCTCTGATGATGAGACTCCTCTTCCTGGTAGAGTACTTTTCTAATGGGAAATTTTATAATTTGCTTTTAAGTACGAAGGGGGAGGCCAGAGAGCCCTTCCTGAATTCTTCCTTTTCTCAGGTACCTTCAGCTCAAAATAATCAATAGGCAAGAGTGGCATATTTGGGGTTGGCATGCTCTGACTCCCTTAGAGATCAGGATTCTGAGCATCTTTATTTATTTTTTTAAAGGATTTTTTTAAAGATTTTATTTATTTATTTGTTTGTTTGTTTGTTTATTTATTTATTTATTTATTTCTCAGAGAGACAGATAGAGAGCAAGAGCACAAGCAGGGGGAGCGGCAGGCAGAGGGAGAAGCAGGCTTCCCCCTGAGCAGGGAGCCTGATGCGGGGCCCGATCCCAGGACCCTGGGATCATGACCTGAGCCGAATGCAGATGCTTAACCCACTGAGCCACCCAGGTGTCCCTCTGAGCATCTTTAACTTGCTGAATCTTTCCATATTCTGCCATTAAACTCCTGTAACTGAATTTGTCTGCCACAGCTCATTACCTAATAATCCAGAGCACTAAATGGAGCCAGGGCAAGGGTGAAGCAAGCAAAGTGCCAAGGACATAAAATTTCAGAAGGTACTCAACTCTGTGACACCATCCATGTACTTGCACAACCCTGAGAGGGAGTGCCTCCTGAAATGTTGCTCCCTGGCTGCCTTGCTTGCTTCACCCTAGTGCTGGCCCTGGACTGCCGTGGCACAGTGTTTAGAAGCTATGCATTATCCTACCCCCATGTAAGGGCAGCCTAATTCTTGCTAGAGTACCCTTGAATAAGTTTCTCCTCCCTAGGGTTCCATTCCTCATATTCCTGAAGCTCAGGGAGGGGGTTGCTTTTATGTTTCCCACAGAGTCCTCATTTTATGCTCCAGAATTTACTTTTCTCCAGGGCGATTGAAGGTAGAAGCACACATTCTCTTCATCCCTCAGCTTTGGGGCTGTCCTTCCCTTACTTGGGCTCTTACCAGAAGGTTCCTCTGAAAATAATGGGCAGTGCATTTTCCAAAATATGAACAATTCAGTTTTTAATAATATTACATATAGGTTTATTACCAAACATTAGAGTTCATTTGGATAATTGTGGTTTGTCTCTAGTTTTAATCTATTTTTAATTACTTGGACAAACTCTCATCTATTTCTTCAAAACAGTGACTTTTAGGTATAGGCTTCTCTAATTCCGGATGAGGGGGAAAATGTCTTTAATATTGTTTTCAAGGACAGGGTTGTGCTAAAAGATATACCAATTTACTTCTCTAAATAAGACACTCAATTTTTCAACATATATCCTCTATATCTGAGTATTTTCATTGACTTTCCCAAGAAAAGTTGATAGATGTTTGACTTATATCTATAGAACTAAAAAATTATACAAAAATAATACTTCCCAGCATATCAGAGGGGGTCTGCTTCCAAAAGCAAGCTATTTTCCCATCCTGGATGGCAGAAAGTGCTTGCAATATATAAAATAAATATTTTCCTGCACCTATATTTTTGTAAGAATCAGTCTCTAGTAAGCAAATCCTTACTTCAGTTAAGGCAAAGCATTTCATGCCATTTCACTGCACAGGACATGGGCCAGACTACGTGTTGGTTGTTTGGCATTCAGGGGCCCAACTGGCCTCAGTTAGCTGTGGCCATGGAGTATGGGGGGAGGTGGACACGTGATACAAAACAGGGTTACTCGGTCAGCAGGGCTCATTGATAGGGCTGGGAACATGGCAAATACCTCAAATACTCTTTCTTGTATTCAACATCATCACAAGTAAGTCACAGCCACAAAAAGGAGCTTGGTGGAACAGACACAGAGGATGACACAGTGTTCTAACGGTTGGTGTAGGACTCCTCCCTATCCCTGCATAAACAGTGGTGCAAGCAGCAACCCAAGTTCCTGTTGGGGTTTCCACTTCTACAGAGTAGCTCTGTGTGTTGACCATAGGCTACACTGGAGGAAGAGTGAGTGTCCAAAGGACAGAAAAGAGCAGGTGAAAGGAGTTCACTAAATAGGGACCTGTCGAGGTGTTTGGTCATTTGGTGGGAGTGAGGTGACTGATTTTCTAGCACTAGCAATACAGCCCTTTATTTGATTCTTTGAGTTTCCTTTGTGCAGGAAAAGAAGACAGTGGGACAAATTGCTGCATGGACACCTCTGGCTTAGAACCACATTCAACAGGACATTATTTTACATTTTATTTTACTTTGTTTTGTTTTGTTTTTAAGCTTGAACAGATGACAATAGACAAGAGCCAGAGGCTGGATTTTACAGTCCTTTCCTTTTACCTCTACCTTCAGGAAGATTTTTAAATTTTATTTATTTATTTATTTATTTATTTTGGCTTGGGGGTTTGTTTTGTTCTCTTTCCTTTCTCTGAAATAGCGGCTTCCTTATCTGTCTCCAACTGTGCTTTGGGGAAAAATTCTCACTTTTTAAAAAAACCTTTATAAATTTTCTATTTTTACCTTGAGGGTAGGGAAGAGGGGGCTTGTGCCTTATATTGCCATGATATGTGAGGCCTTGTGAAAACTGTAGTTTTACTAAATCTGGGGATCTCCTCTCCAACTCACTTTACTTCTTAGTATAGAACTTGGCAAGCCTGATACTTCTGCTCAAAATGTAAGTTCAAAACCAGATCCCCAAGTCAAATTTTATCAAGTTGTCCATATTCAAGCCTTGGATTCCCATGGGAGCGTGGAACGAGGAAACTTACCATTTATTGAGTATATACTGTGTTCTAGGCAAGTATATGTAATACTTGTCATTCGATCCACACAACAGTTCATTGTTGTAAGTACCATTACTTCTACAGATGAGAAAAATGAAATTCAGAGAAGTTGAGTAACCTATAGCCTAAGGTCACCTAATGGATAGGAGACAAAGGTAAAATTCACATTCTGCTCCATTTTGTTGTTAATGGTATTTGTCTTTTGCATCACTTCATATCATGACTAGATAACAGCTATACATTCCTTATACAATATTTTTTTGCCTTTATGTTCATACTCTTTCATTAAATACTTGAAGAACTCCAGTTTTATGTTAAAGCTCTTTATAATTCTGTCATTTCACAAATATTTGTCTTTCTTTCCTTAAGAAATGACTTTTTCTTGGATGATACCACTATGCCATTTTTTTACTTGTTCAAAATTTAAGTGGCAGATTTAACTCAATTTCTCCAGCACTACCATGCCTTTGGTTAGACATCTCACTACAACAATTTCTGACTGTCTTCCAAGGTAACTCATATGGAGTTAGGGCTCCATTGTTGATTCTTCTTTCTCACCATTTATTGGAGTCCACCAAGGCTTAATGCCCTCTTTTCTACCTTCCTTCCCTAGATTAT
Organism: Zalophus californianus; assembly: GCF_009762305.2. Taxonomy (NCBI): domain Eukaryota; kingdom Metazoa; phylum Chordata; class Mammalia; order Carnivora; family Otariidae; genus Zalophus; species Zalophus californianus. Next base: position 68,670,542 of record NC_045605.1, on the reverse strand, counting down.
CTCAGCCAGTCTCATTATTTTAAATGACATCTATATGCTGATGTCCCCCCAAATTCTTGTCTCTAGTCCTAACCTCTACCCCATTTCCAAGTCAATAACTTTTCCAACCCCTTCTTTGTAACTCCACTTGGAGAGTATAAAAGTTAATTTCCAATACTGTCTTTCTTCCTCAAGCCTGCTTCTCATATTTTAATGAGAAGTTTTTCTTATTTTAATAAATGTAAACTCCAGGGGAGCCTGGGTGGTGTAGATGGTTATGCATCCAGCTCTTGGTTTTGGCTCAGGTCATGATCTCAGGGTCGTGAGATTGAGCCCTGCATTGGGCTGGGCTCTACACTCAGAGTGAAGTCTGCTTAAGACTCTCTCCCAGTCTCTCTGCCTCTCCCCCGCAAAGAAATAAATAAAATCATTTAAAAATAAAATAAAATAAATGGAAATTCAATTCTATAAGTTGCTCAGACCAATATTACTGTATTAGTTCCCTATTGCTGCTTAACAGATTACCACAAACAGTGGCTTAAAGGGGTGCCTGGGTGGTTCCATCAGTTAAGCATCTACCTTCAGCTCAGGTCATGATCCCAGAGCCCTGGGATAGAGCCCCACATCAGGCTCCCCACTTAGTGGGGAGTCTGCTTCCCCCTTTACCCCTCACCCTGTTCATGTTCTCTCTCTCTCTCAAATAAATACATAAAATCTTTAAAAAAAAAACACAACTTGGGGCGCCTGGGTGGCTCAGTTGGTTAAGCGACTGCCTTCGGCTCAGGTCATGATCCTGGAGTCCCGGGATCGAGTCCCGCATTGGGCTCCCTGCTCGGCGGGGAGTCTGCTTCTCCCTCTGACCCTCTTCCCTCTCGTGCTTTCTATATCTCATTGCTTCTCTCTCTCTCAAATAAATAAATAAAATCTTTAAAAAAATAAAAATAAAAAAACACAACTTAGTGACTTAAAACAATTTATTCTCTTATCCTTCTGGAAGTCAAAGAATTCTAAAATCAAAATATCAACAGAGCTGTGTTCCTTCTGGAGGTTTTAGGGAAGAATTTTTGCATTTGTAACCCTCTAAGACCTGCATACATTTCTTGCCTCATGGTCCATTTCTTGTAACACACTAATCTCTTGCTTCTACTGTCATGTTTCCTCCTACTACTCACTCTGATCTCCTGCCTCCTCCTTATAAGGGTCTTATGATTATATCAGACCCATCCAGATAATACAGAATAATCTCCCCCATTTCAAAATCTTTAATCACATCTGCTAAGTTCCTTTTGCCAAATAAGGTAGCAGTCACTGGTTTTGGGGGACCACTATTCAGCTGACTACAATATTTTTCTCACATTGTTCACAGAAATAAATTTTGATGGATTACAGTCCCATGTGTCAAAAAAAAAAAAAAACACTTTATCTCTCAAAAAATAAAAGAAAATTTAGGGGAAGATGTTTAAGATTTTTTTTTTTTTATTTGAGAGAGAGAGAATGAGAGATAGAGAGCACAAGAGGGAAGAGGGTCAGAGGGAGAAGCAGACTCCCTGCTGAGCAGGGAGCCCAATGCGGGACTCGATCCCGGGACTCCAGGATCATGACCTGAGCCAAAGGCAGTCGCTCAACCAACTGAGCCACCCAGGCGCCCCAGGGGAAGATGTTTATAACTTTGGAAGTAGAAAATATTTTTAAAAAAGATTTATTATTTATTTGACAGAGAGAGACACAGCGAGAGAGGGAACACAAGCAGGGGGAGTGGGAGCGGGAGAGGGAGAAGCAGGCTTCACGCTAAGCAGGGAGCCTGATGCAGGGCTTGATCCCGGGACCCTGGGATCATGACCTGAGCCAAAGGCAGACACTTAACGACTGAGCCACCCAGGCACCCCAAAGTAGAAAGTCTTTAAATGATTTTCCAAAATCAGAGTGAATCAGTAATGTAGAAAAGTATGGCGATCCAAAGTTCTGTCCCTCCACAAAAGCAGTAAGTAAATTCGTAAAAATTATCAAAACTAACTTTATCAGAACACCCAAAACTAATTAAAAATTTACAGCAACCAGGCAAATGCTTAATCAAGAAAAGAAACAAAAAATTAAAAGAAATAGCCAAATCTTAGTAAGAGAGGTTTGTGGCATTTTAACTTACTTGCTCCCCATTCTCCATCCCCTACTGCCTGGTTTAGCAGCACCCTGTGAGACAACAGCTTCCATTCTACGTATAGGTTTCTAGTACAAGAAAGAACAGAAGAAATTTTATTCTCAAAGAATTGTGGTGGTTTATTTTGAATTTTCTGATGGTTCCCTGAAAGACCAAACCAAATGGCTTGCCTTTATTTCACCTAACTTAGATCTTTCCTAAGTTTGAAGCTGCTACCTTGGGGGGAGTGTTTATCAAACATATTGAAAGGCAGGTGTATTAGCTACTGATGCCTGGGGTAAAAGATAACAGTTGGGGCAAGCAATAGAAAAATGAAAAGCCTAGAAGGAAAGGATGAGAAATAAGTTGTTTTGTAGAATAATGCCTTTGAAAAGCTTCCACGTATTCCTGAGGCTCTAGAAGGCTGGGTACATGCCCAGGGCTAGTGTATGCTCACAAAAGACCTGAGAAGATCCTGAACTTTCACCTCTAGCTGGCCTTCAGGTTCTGCAAGCAGAGAGGAAGACTAGTTGTTCACTGAGTGTTGAAGGTGTGTCTCAACATGCATGCAGATACCCTTGGCACATTGGAAGATTTTCTGTTATCATTGTTCCAGGCATTTAAGGAAATCTCTGTCAAATCATTAGCTGACCACTAACTAATTGAAAAGAGACTTCAGTGACCCTAAAGAACAACAACAAGAGTTTACAAAATTAGTTGAGAAAACTCATTAAACAAACAAATCTGGGGAAGGAAGAATATAATTTCTGGAGTTGCTGCATTGTGATGTTGAACATGTTCTTTGTATAGAGAAGTAAAAGAAACCAGGAGAACAAAGTTTCATCAAATAGAGAATATCAATGAAGAGACACAAAGTGTAAAAAGGAACCAAATAGAAAGTCTAGATTTGAAAAATGCAATAATTGAAATTAAAAATATATACTTAAGGGGTTCAACAGTATATTTAAGCAGCCCAAAGAAACTGTGAACTTGAAGATAGGTCATTTGAGATTGCCCACTCTGAGGAGCACGAAGAAAAAAGAATGAAGAAAAATAAGGAGTCTCAAAGACTTGTGAGTGTACCAACATGCAACTAATGGGAATCTGAGAAAAAGAGAAGAGAAAGAAACAGAAAGAATGTTTGACAAAATAATGGCTATACCTCCCATATTTGATGGAAGATGTGAGTCTTCATATCCAAGAAGCTAAATGAACTTCAAGTAGGATAAACTCAAAAAGATACACACCACACATTACAATCAAATTGTCAAAAATCAAAGACAAAGGGAATCATGAAAACAGCAAGAGAATTACCTTGTCTTGAACAAGATATCATCAATAAGATTAACAGCTGATTTCTTATCAGAAACTATGGAAGCCAGAGGGTGTGGGATGACATATTAAAAATTTTAAAAGAAAAAGCCTGGCAACCAAGAATTCTACATCTGGCAAAATAATCCTTCATAAATGAAGGAGAGATGTTTATTGTAGTATTATTCACAATAGCCAGGATGGAGAAGCAACCAAAATATCTATTAACTGATGAATGGATAAAATAAACTTATTACAAACATACAATGGAATATTATTCAGTCTTTAAAAAGGAGGAAATTCTGTTATACACTACAATATGGATGAACCATGAAGACATTTTGCTAAGTACAATAAACCAATCACAAAAAGACAAATACTGCATGATTCCACTTATGCAAGATATCTAATCAAATTCATAGAAACAAAGTAGAGTGGTGGTTGCCAGGGGCCAGGGGGAGCAGAAAATGGGGAGTTGGTGTTCAATGAGTATAGAGTTTTAGTCATGCAAGATGAAACAGTTCTAGAGAGCTGTTGTGCAACAATGTGCATTTAGTTAACAATACTATAATGTACACTTAAAAGTTGTTAAAATGGTAAATTTATGTTATGTTTTTTTAACACAAAAAAACACCCCCCCCAAAAAGAGAAATCAAGACTTTCCCAGATAAAAACTGAGAGATGGTTTTTTTTTCTTTTTTTTTTTTTTGACAATTCACTGTACACATGTTATTTACAGTTTTGTACACTCTCTTAATATGAATGGGACCAATTTTTTACTTGAGCCATTTTTTAAGTTTTGCCAATTCAGCTTTCATTTCTGCCCTTAGAGACTCTATGTTGCCATTAATTGATTTCTCCATTCTAGCTATTGTCTTCACAATTGCTAGCCTGAATTCCATCTCTGACATCTTGGTTATATCTGAATCCATTTATAAATCTGTGGCATAAGTCATAGTCTCTGAGTCGTTCCTATTTTGGGGATTCCTCCTCCTAGTCATTCTGTTGACGGGTGGTTGAGGGAATGTATAGAGTCCAAATTATTGACCACAACCCAAGGAAGATGCACCTGTTTTCTAAGGACCTTAGGGTTTCTGGCCTCTTGTTCTCCCAGCCTATCTTCTGGGGCAGGGGCCTGGTGCACTGTTACTCAGGCAACCCTGTTTGGGCAGAGTTGCCCTGCCCCCTGTGTGGGGGGATGGGCTCAGTGAAAACCGGTTTTGGGGGCTTTTGTTCTCTGGCAGCTTTCCCTGGTGGCTTTCCATGTCTCTTCCAAGAGTCAGAGCAGAAGAGACCATTTCCAACCCTCTGCTTCAGAGCAGGGAGATCACAGTCTGTTCTTCAGTGAGCTCTCCAGGCCACACTATCTCCGTTTCTGTCTGTGCTGCTATAAACTGCAGCGTCCTGGGTTGTGTGCCCCTCCTCAGCGCTCCCAGTCCTCGCCTCCAGGTCAGGGCACGTCTCTGCCCTTTGTGTTTCTAAAACCACTAGTGGCCCCAGTTTGCACGCATGGCCCTGCCCCTCAGGGTTTCCATCAGGGGGGCTGCCCTAAAGTCCTTTCCCCACCACTCCTGGTCTGCAAGTCTGTGCCTGGTCCCCAGCGTGGGAGGCTATTGCTCACTGGCAGTGCAGGATCCCGGCAGCTCGGCTCCTTCCCGCTGCCATTTATCCTCCGATATCTGCCCACAGAATCACGGCTCCCCGCTTCGTACCTCAAAACCAACCGCCTGCAGTATTCTGTTTGTAGAGACCCAGATCTATCTTCTTACATCTCAGGCTGATTTCGTGGGTGTTCAGAGTGGTCTGGTAGATACCCAGCTCAATTCCAGGGACCAGTTGGAAGAGGGTCTCCTACCTCTCTGCCATCTTTTCCCCCCTCTGAAGTGTTCTTTATATATGTCTGTTTGGTCTAGCTGTTTTATAGCATTATTCAAGTCTTATATTTCTTGTATATCTTTTGTCTAGTTGTTCTATCAATTTTGTTTAACTATTTCTCCCTTCAATTCTGTTTTTGCTTCATATTCATTCTCTGATGAATATGGATTCCAAAATCCTCAACAAAATCCTAGCTAATAGGATCCAACAATACATCAAAAGTACCATCCACCATGACCAAGTGGGATTTATCCCCGGGGTGGAAGGGTAGTTCAACATTTGCAAATCAATCAATGTGATAGAACACATTGATAAGAGGAGAGAGAATAACCATATGGTCTTCTCAATTGATGTGGAAAAAGCATTTGACAAAATACAGCATCCTTTCCTGATTAAAACTCTTCAGAGTATAGGGATAGAGGGAACATCCCTCAAGTTCATAAAATCCATCTATGAAAAACCCACAGCAAATATCATCCTCAATGGGGAAAAGCTGAGAGTCTTTCCCTTAAAATCAGGAACACGTCAAGGATCCCAACTCTTGCCACTATTGTTCAACATAGTACCAGAAGTCCTAGCAACAGCAATCAGACAACAAAAAGGAATAAAAAGTATTCAAATTGGCAAAGAAGAAGTCAAACTCTCTTTTTGCAGATTGATACTTTATGTGGAAAACCCAAAAGACTCCACCCCCAAATTACTAGAACTCATACAGCAATTCAGTAATGTAGCAGGATACAAAATCAATGCACAGAAATCAGTTGCTTTCTTATACACTAACAATGCAACTGTAGAAAGAGAAATTAGAGAAGCAATTCCATTTACAATAGCACCAAAAACCATAAGATAACCTCGGAATAAACGTAAACAAAGAGGTAAAGGATCTATACTCTAAGAACTACAGAACACTCACGAAAGAAATTGAAGAAGACACAAAAAGATGGAAAAACATTCCATGCTCATGGATTGGAAGAATAAACATTGTTAAAATGTCTATGCTACCCAGAGCAATCTATACCTTCAATGCCATCCCGATCAAAATTCCAATGACATTTTTCAAAGTGCTGGAACAAACAATCCTAAAATTTTTATGGAATCAGAAAAGACCCCGAATCGCCAAGGAAATGTTGAAAAAGAAAAACAAAGCTGGGGGCATCACGTTGCCCAATTTCAAGCTATATTACAAAGCAGTTATCACCAAGACAAAACAGTACTGGCAAAAAAACAGACATATAGACCAATGGAACAGAATAGAGAGTCCAGATATGGACCCTCAACTCTATGGTCAGGTAATCTTTGACAAAGCAAGAAAGGATATGCAATGTAAAAAAGACAGTCTTTTCAATAAATGGTGCTGGGAAAATTGGACGCCATATGCAGAAGAATGAAACTTGATCATTCTTCAACACCATACACAAAGATAAACCCCAAATGGATGAAAGACCTCAATGTGAGACAGGAATCCATCAAAATCCTAGAGGAGAACATAGGCAGTAACATCTTTGACATCGGCCACAGCAACTTCTTTCGAGATACATCTCCAAAGGCTAGTGAAACAAAAGCAAAAATGAACTTTTGGGACTTCATCAAGATAAAAACCTTCTGCACAGCAAAGGAAACAGTCAACAAAACAAAGAGGGAGAAGATATTTGCAAAGGACACTACAGATAAAGGGCTGGTATCCAAGATCTATAAAGAACTTCTCAAACTCAACACCCAAAAAACAATCAAGTCAAAAAATGGGCAGAAGACATGAACAGACACTTCTCCAAAGAAGACATACAAATGGCTAACAGACACATGAAAAAATGTTCGTCATCATTAGCCATCAGGAAAATTCAAATCAAAACCACACTGACATAACACCTTACACCAGTTAGAATGGCAAAATTGACAAGGCAAGAAATAACAAATGTTGGAGAGGTTGTGGAGAAAGGGAAACCCTCTTACACTGTTGGTAGGAATGCAAGTTGGTACAGCCACTTTGGAGAACAGTGTGGAGGTGCCTCAGAAAATTAAAAATAGAGTTACCCTATGACCCAGCAATTGCACTACTGGGTATTTACCCCAAAGACACAGATGTAGTGAAAAGAAGGCGATATGCACCCCAATGTTCATAGCAGCAATGTCCTCAATAGCCAAACTGTGGAACGAGCTGAGATGCCCTTCAACAGATGAATGGATAAAGAAGATGTGGTCCATATATACAATGGAATATTACTCAGCCATCAGAAAGGATGAATACCCAACTTTTACATCAACATGGATGGGACTGGAGGAGATTATGCTAAGTGAGATAAGTCAAGCAGAGAAAGTCAATTATCATATGGTTTCACTTATTTGTGGAACATAAGGAATAACATGGAGGACATTAGGAGAAAGAAGGGAAAAATGAAGGGGGAAAATGGAGGGGGAGATGAACCATGAGAGACTATGGACTCTGAGAAACAAACTGAGGGTTTTAGAGGGGAGGGGGGTGGAGGGATGGGTTAGCCCAGTGATGGGTATTAAGGAGGGCACATACTACATGGAGCACTGGGTGTTATATGAAAACAATGAATCATGGAACACTACATCAAAAACTAATGATGTATTGTATGGTGACAAACATAACATAATAAAATAAAATAAAAAAAAACAAGGACACTTCAGCCAACAATGGCAGAACACACATTCTTTTTTTTTTTTGACTTAAATTCCAGTTCGTTAACATACAATGTAATATTTATTTCAGGTATACAATATAGTCATTCCACACTTCCATAAAACTCCCAATGCTCCTCACAACAAGTGCACTCCTTAATCCCCATAACTTATTTAACCCATCCTCTCACCCACCTCCCCTCTGATAACCATCAGTTCAGAACACACATTATTTTCAAGTATGTATGGAACATTCTTTAGCAGAGAACATGTTAGACCGTTAATAAAATCTTAATAAACTTAAAAATATTGAAATCATACAGAGTATTTTCTCTGACAATGGAGTGGAATTAGAAGTCAATAAAAGGAGAAAATCTGGGAAATTCACAAGTATGTGGAAATTAAACAGCACACTCTTAACCAATTGATGAAAGACACAATCACCAGGGAAATTAGAGAATACTTTGAGATGAATTAAAACAAAACACAACATGCCAAAACTTATGAGATGCAACAAAAGCATGCTCCTAGGGAAACTTACAGATGTAAACATTTACATTAAAAAATAGAAGATCTCAAGCGTGGAGCAAGGTGGTGGAGGAGTAGGAGACCTAAATTTCCTCTGGTCCCAGGATTTCAACTAGATAGGGACCAAAGCATTCTGAACACCTACAAACTCAACAGGAGATCGAAGATAAGAATAGCAGCAATGCTCTGAACAGAAAAGCAAGTACTTTCTTGAAGGTAGGACGTGCGTAGGAGTGAATCTGAGGCAATATTCGGGAAGATAGACGGCAGGGGTGGGGGCCTCCGTCGTCTGCTTCTGGCAAGTGATAGAGCCGCGGAGCACAAAATCAGAACTTTTAGAAGTTGGCTCCGCTGAGGGATGTCGTTCCAGTCTAAGCAGGGGGTGGAACCCTCACTGGGACAGTGTGGTCTCAGGACCCTCGGGGTCACAGAAAGACCAGGGGTGCCTGAGTGCAGCAGAGCTCCCAGGTATCGGAGCAGGGAAGCCGGCTTCAGATACGGAGCCGAGGCGCGGGCTCTCAGCTCAGGGTTGCCATAAACCGTGATCCACGGCACAGTCGGGCCACTGCTCCTCCAGCAGGGACCCAACAAGCGGCAGATCCGGAGAGACTCCCCTTCCTCCCCCAGGAGGAGCAGGGATCTGCTGGGTTTGGAGACTCCACACGGGGTCGTGTGCCGGAGATAGAAACGCTCGGTCACAGGCCGGGTGAGCACGGAGTGCGGCCGGAGACCGGGGAGACGGGAGTGATTGACTGCTTTTCTCTGGGGGCTCACTGAGGAGTGGGGCCCCGAGTTCTCGGCTCCTCCGGTGCAGAGATTGGGAGGCCGCCACTTTCACTCTCGTCCTCCAAAGCTGTACGGAAAGCTTGCAGGGAACAAAAGCTACCGAGAGCAAACCCGAGCAGATTACTTAGCCCGGACCAAAAAGGGTGGGACAATTCCGCTTCCCGCAAAGACATTTGGGAACCACAGCAACAGGCCCCTCCCCCAGAAGATCAGCAAGAACAGCCAGACAACACCAAGTTTACCGATCAATGAGAACGGCAGAACTCCAGCGCTGGGGGAATACACCACATAGAATTCATGGCTTTTTTTACCATGATTCTTTAGTCTTTCAAAGTTAATTTTATTTAACTTTCTTTTTTTTTTTTATTTTTTCTTTTTCCCTTTTTCAACCAACATCTTATCAATCCCTTTTTAAATTTTTTTTTTTATTTTTCATTTTTAGAGTGATATTCTATCCCTTCATAGTAGTTAACCTTATTTTTGGTATATATATATATATATATATATATATATATATAGTGTCCTCTCTTTAAAACTTTGGGATACAGTTGCTTCTAACAGACCAAAATATACCCTAAATCTCTAGTGTATGGCTGTGTTCTCATCTCCTGCCTGATCACATTCTCTCCCCCCCTTTTTTTTAAAAGCCTCTTCTTTATTTTTCAACCATCTTCCTATCTATCAATTCCTTTTATAAAATCTTTTATAATTTTCATCTTTACAGTCATATTCCATCCCTTCATCATATTAACCCTTATTTTTGTACATATATAAGTTTTTCTTTCTTTAAAATTTTGGGAATCATTCTCTTCTAACAGACCAAAATACATCCAAAATCTAGTGTGTGGCACTGATCTATGCACCAGCCTGATCATATGTGGTCATATTCTGGTTTTTTGTTTGTTTGTTTTTATCCTTTTCTTTCTCTTTTTTTCTTTCCCTTTCTTTTCCCCCGGTTTCAGGTCTCTTCTGATTTGTTTATTGTATGTTTTCTGGGGACGTTGTTACCCTGTTAGCATTTTGTTCTCTCATTCATCTATTCTCCTCTGGACAAAATGACAAGATGGAAAAAATCACCTCAAAAAAAAGAACAAGAGGCAGTACTGACTGCCAGGGACCTAATCAAAACGGACATTAGTAAGATGTCAAAACTAGAGTTCAGAATGATGATTTAAAGATACTAGCTGGGCTTGAAAAAAGCATGGAAGAGGGGGCAGAGCAAGATGGGGGAGGAGTAGGAGACCTAGATTTCGTCTGGTCTCAGGAATTCAGCTGAATAGGGATCAAACCATTCTGAACACCTACAAACTCAACAGGAGATCAAAGAGGAGAGTAGGAACAACTCTCTGAACAGAGAAGCGACCACTTACTGGAAGGTAGGACGTGCGGAGAAGTGAATCCGAGGCGATATTCAGGAGGATAGACGGTGGGCGAGGGGCCTCCGTCGGCTGCTTCTGGCAAGTGCTAGAGCCGCGGAGCACAAAATCGGACATTTTAGAAGTAGGCTCCGCTGAGGGACGTCGCTCCAGTGGCTAAGCGGGGGTGGAACCCTCGCCGGACAGTGGGGTCTCAGGACCCTTGGGGTCACAGAAAGACCGGGGGAGCCTGAGTGCGCCAGAGCTCCCAGGTATCGGAGCGGGGAAGCCGGCTGCAGAGACGGAGCCGAGGCGCGGGCTCTCAGCTCGGGGTTGCCATAAACTGTGATCCGCGGCCCAGTCGGGCCACTGCCCCTGCAGCAGGGACCCAACAGGCGGCAGATCCGGGGAGACTCCCCTTCCTTCCCGGGGAGGAGCGGCGCAGGAACACACCGCAGGGATCTGCTGGGTTTGGAGACTCCACACGGGGTCGGGTGCCAGAGATACAAACGCTCGGTCACAGGCCGGGTGAGCACGGAGTGCAGCTGGAGACCAGGGACAAGGGAGTGACTGCTTTTCTCTGGGGGCGCACTGAGGAGCAGGGCCCCGAGTTCTCAGCTCCTCCGGGTGGAGATTGGGAGGCCACCATTTTTGCCCTGGTCCTCCAAGGCTGTACGGAGAGCTTGCAGGGAACAAAAGCTCCTGAGATCAAACCCGAGCAGCTTGCTTAGCCCAGACCGACAAGGGCGGGGCAATTCAGCCTCCGGCAAAGACATTTCGAAACCACAGCAACAGGCCCCTCCCCCAGAAGATCAGCACGAACAGCCAGCAAGCCAAGACCAAGTTTACCGATCAAGGAGAACAGGAGAACTCCAGTGCTAGGGGAATACTGCTCATAGAATTCATGGCTTTTCTTTTTTACCATGATTCATTAGTTCATCAAAGTTAATTTTTGTTAACTGTTTTTTTTTCTTTTTCTTCTTTTTCCCTTTTTCAACCAACATCTTATCAATCTCTTTTAAAAAAAAAAAAAAAACATTTTTTATTTTTCATTTTTAGAGTCATATTTTATCCCTTCATAGTAGTTACCCTTATTTTTGGCATATATATATAAGTTGTTCTCTCTTCAAAATTTTGAGATACAGTTTCTTCTAACAGATAAAAATATACCCTAAATCACTAGTATATGGTTCTGTTCTAGTCTCCTGCCTGATCACATTCTCTCCCTTTTTTCTTTCTTTTTTTGTTTAAATCTTCTTTCTTTTATCAAACAACTTCTTATCTTATCAAGTCCTTTTATAAAATCTTTTATAATTTTCATCTTTACAGTCATCTTCTATCCCTTCATTGTATCAATCCTTATTTTGTACATATATGTCTTTCTTCCCTTAAAATTTTAGGAGGCACTTTTTTCTAACAGACCAAAATACGCCCAAAATCTAGTGTGTGGCACTGATCTATGCACTAGCCTGATCATATTTGATCACATTCTGCTTTTTTTGTATTGTTCTGTTTTTGTTTTTATTTTTTTTCTTTTTTCTTTTTTTTTTCTCTTTCTTTTTCTTTCTTTCCCTTTCTTTTCCCCTGGTTTCAGGTCTTTTCTGATCTGTATACAGTATATTTGCTGGGGACGTTGTAAACCTGTTAGCATTTTGTTCTCTCATTCATCTATTCTCCTCTGGACAAAATGACAAGACGAAAAAAATCACCTCAGCAAAAAGAACAAGAGGTAGTACCGTCAGCCAGGGACCTACTCAACACGGACATTAGTACGATGTCGGACCTAGAGTTCAGAATCATGACTTTAAAGATACTAGCTGGGCTTGAAAAAAGCATGGAAGTTATTAGAGAAACCCTTTCTGGAGAAATAAAAGAACTAAAATCTAACCAAGTCGAAATCAAAAAAGCTATTGATGAGGTGCAATCAAAAATGGGGGCACTAACTGCTAGGATAAATGAGGCAGAAGAGAGAATCAGCGATATAGAAGACCAAATGATGGAAAGTAAAGAGGCTGAGAAAAAGAGGGAGAAACAACTACAGGATCACGAGGGCAGAATTCGAGAGATAAGTGATACGATAAGACGAAACAACATTAGAATAATTGGGATCCCAGAAGAAGAAGAAAGAGAGAGAGGGGCAGAAGGTATATTGGAGCAAATAATAGCAGAGAACTTCCCTAATGTGAGGAAGGAAACAGGCATCAAAATCCAGGAGGCACAGAGAACCCCTCTCAAAATCTATAAAAATAGGTCAACACCCCGACATCTAATAGTAAAACTTACGAGCCTCAGAGATAAAGAGAAAATCCTGAAAGCAGCTCGGGAGAAGAGATATGTAACCTACAATGGTAAAAATATTAGATTGGCAACAGACCTATCCACAGAGACCTGGCAGGCCAGAAAGGACTGGCAAGATATCTTCAGAGCACTAAACGAGAAAAATATGCAGCCAAGAATACTATACCCAGCTAGGCTGTCATTGAAAATGGAGAGATAAAAAGCTTCCAGAACAAACAAAAACTAAAGGAATTTGCAAACACGAAAACAGCCCTCCAAGAAATATTGAAAGGGGTCCTCTAAGCAAAGAGAGAGCCTAAAAGCAGCAAAGATCAGAAAGGAACACAGACAACATACAGTAACAGTCACCTTACAGGCAATACAATGGCACTAAATTCATACATTTCAATAGTTACCCTGAATGTAAATGGGCTCAATGCCCCAATCAAAAGACACAGGCTATCAGATAGGATTAAAAAACAAGACCCATCCATATGCTGTCTGCAAGAGACTCATTTGAGACCCAAAGACACCCCCAGATTGAAAGTGAGGGGGTAGAAAACCATTTACCATGCTAATGGACACCAAAAGAAAGCTGGGGTGGCAATCCTTATATCAGTCAAATTAGATTTTAAAACAAAGACTGTAATAAGAGATGAGGAAGGACACTATATCCTACTTAAAGGGTCTATCCAACAAGAAGATCTAACAATTGTAAATATCTATGCCCCGAACATGGGAGCAGCCAATTATATAAGGCAATTAATAACAAAAGCAAAGAAACACATTGACAACAATACAATAATTCTGGGGACTTTAACACCCCCCTGACTGAAATGCACAGATCATCTAAGCAAAAGATCAACAGGGAAATAAAGACTTTAAATGACACACTGGACCAAATGGACTTCACAGACATATTCAGAACATTCCATCCCAAAGCAACGGAATACACGTTCTTCTCTAGTGCCCATGGAACATTCTCCAGAATTGATCACATCCTAGGTCACAAATCAGGTCTCAACCGGTACCAAAAGATTGGGATCATTCCCTGCATATTTTCAGACCACAATGCTTTGAAACTAGAACTCAATCACAAGAGGAAAGTCGGAAAGAACTCAAATACATGGAAGCTAAAGAACATCCTACTAAAGAATGAATGGGTCAACCAGGAAATTAAAGAAGAATTAAAAAAATTCATGGAAACCAATGAAAATGAAAACACAACTGTCCAAAATCTTTGGGATACAGCAAAGGCAGTCCTGAGAGGAGAGTATATAGCAATACCAGCCTTTCTCAAGAAACAAGAAAGGTCTCAAATACACAATCTAACCCTACACCTAAAGGAGCTGGAGAAAGAACAGCAAATAAAGCCTAAACCCAGCAGGAGAAGAGAAATAATAAAGATCAGAGCAGAAATCAATGTTATAGAAACCAAAAGAACAGTAGAACAGATCAACGAAACTAGGAGCTGGTTCTTTGAAAGAATTAACAAGATTTATAAACCCCTGGCCAGACTGATCAAAAAGAAAAGAGAAATGACCCAAATCAACAAAATCATGAATGAAAGAGGAGAGATCACAACCAACACCAAAGAAATACAAACAATTATAAGAACATATTATGAGCAACTCTATGCCAGCAAAATAGATAACCTGGAAGAAATGGGTGCATTCCTAGAGATGTATCAACTACCAAAACTGAACCAGGAAGAAATAGAAAACCTGAACAGACCTATAACCACTAAGGAAATTGAAGCAGTCATCAAAACTCTCCCAACAAACCAAAGCCCAGGGCCAGATGGCTTCCCAGGGGAATTCTATCAGACATTTAAAGAAGAATTAATACCTATTCTCCTGAAACTGTTCCAAAAAATAGAAATGGAAGGAAAACTTCCAAATTCATTTTATGAGGCCACCATTACCTTGATCCCAAAACCAGACAAAGATCTCATCAAAAAGGAGAATTACAGACCAATATCCTTGATGAACATGAATGCAAAAATTCTCACCAAAGTACTAGCCAATAGGATCCAACAGTACATTAAAAGGATTATTCACCACGACCAAGTGGGATTTATCCCTGGGCTGCAAGGCTGGTTCAACATCCACAAATCAATCAACGTGATACAATACATTAACAAAAGAAAGAACAAGAACTGTATGATCCTCTCAATAGTTGCAGAAAAATCATTTGACAAAGTACAGCATCCTTTCTTGATCAAAACTCTTCAGAGTATAGGGATAGAGGGTACATACCTCAGTATGATAAAAGCCATCTATGAAAAACCCACAGCGAATATCATTCTCAATGGGGAAAAGCTGAGAGCTTTTCCCCTAAGGTCAGGAATGCGGCAGGGATGTCCACTCTCACCACTGCTATTCAACATAGTATTAGAAGTCCTAGCCACAGCAATCAGACAACAAAAAGAAATCAAAGGCATCCAAATCGGCATAGAAGAAGTCAAACTCTCACTCTTTGCAGATGATATGATACTGTATGTGGAAAACCCAAAAGACTCCACCCCAAAACTGCTAGAACTCATACAGGAATTCAGTCAAGTGGCAGGATATAAAATCAATGCACAGAAATCGGTGGCATTCCTATACACCAACAACAAGACAGAAGAAAGAGAAATTAAGGAGTCAATCCCATTTACAATTGCACCCAAAACCATAAGATACCGAGGAATAAATCTAACCAAAGAGGCAAAGGATCTGTACTCAGAAAACTAGAAAATACTCATGAAAGAAATTGAAGAAGACATAAAGAAATGGAAAAACATTCCATGCTCTGGATTGGAAGAACAAACATTGTGAAGATGTCAATGCTACTTAGAGCAATCTACACATTCAATGCAATCCCTATGAAAATACCATCCACTTTTTTCAAAGAAATGGAAGAAATAATCCTAAAATTTCTATGGAACCAGAAAAGACCCCAAATAGCCAGAGGAATGTTGAAAAGAAAAGCAAAGCTGGCGGCATCACAATTCTGGACTTCAAGCTCTATGACAAAGCTTGTAATCATCAAGACAGTATGGTACTGGCACAAAAACACATAGATCAATGGAACAGAATAGAGAGCCCCAAAATGGACCCTCAACTCTATGGTCAACTAATCTTCGACAAAGCAGGAAAGAACGTCCAATGGAAAAAAGACAGTCTCTTCAATAAATGGTGTTGGGAAAAGTGGACAGCCACATGCAGAAGAATGAAACTGGACCATTTCCTTACACCACACAAAAATAGACTCAAAATTGTTGAAAGGCCTAAATGTGAGACAGGAGTCCATCAAAATCCTAAAGGAGAACACAGGCAGCAACCTCTTCGACCTCAGCCACAACAACTTCTTCCTAGAAATATCACCAAAGGCAAGGGAAACAAGGACAAAATGAACTATTGGGACTTCATCAAGATAAAAAGCTTTTGCACAGCAAAAGAAACAGCCAACAAAACCAAAAGACAACTGGCAGAATGGGAGAAAATATTTGCAAATGACATATCAGATAAAGGGCTAGTGTCCAAAATCTATAAAGAACTTATCAAACTCAACACCCAAAGAACAAATGATCCAATCAAGAGATGAGCAGAAGATATGAGTAGACATTTTTCCAAAGAAGACATCCAAATGGCCAACAGACACATGAAAAAGTGCTCAGCATCATTCGGCATCAGGGAAATCCAAATCAAAACCTCAATGAGATACCACCTCACACCAGTCAGAATGGCTAAAATTAACAAGTCAGGAAACAGCAGATGTTGGCGGGAATGCGGAGAAAGGGGAACCCTCCTATACTGTTGGTGGGAATGCAAGCTGGTGCAGCCACTCTGGAAAACAGTATGGAGGTTCCTCAAAAAGTTGAAAATAGAGCTACCCTATGACCCAGCAATTGTACTACTGGATATTTACCCCAAAGATACAAATGTAGGGATCCGAAGGGGTATGTGCACCCCAATGTTTATAGCAGCAGTGTCCACAATAGCCAAACTGTGGAAAGAGCCAAGATGTCCATGGACAGATGAATGGATAAAGAAGATGTGGTATATATATACAATGGAATATTATGCAGCCGTCAAAAAGGAATGAAATCTTGCCATTTGCAATGACGTGGATGGAACTGGAGGGTGTTATGCTGAGCGAAATAAGTCAATCAGAGAAAGACATGTATCATATGACCTCGCTGATATGAGGAAGTCTTAATCTTGGGAAACAAACTGAGGGTTGCTGGAGTGGTGGGGGGTGGGAGGGATGGGGTGGTTGGGTGATAGACACTGGGGAGGGTATGTGCTATGGTGAGTGCTGTGAATTGTGCAAGACTGTTGAATCACAGACCTGTACCTCTAAAACAAATAATACATTATATGTTAAAGAAAAAAAAAGATGAAGATAGCAGGAAGGGAAGAATGGGGGGGTGTGGGAATTGGAGGGGGAGATGAACCATGAGAGACTATGGACTCTAAGAAACAAACGGAGGGTTCTAGAGGGGAAGGGGGTGGGGGGATGGGTTAGCCTGGTAGAGGGCACATACTGCATGGAGCACTGGGTGTTATATGAAAAGAATGAATCCTGGAACACTACATCAAAAATTAATGATTTAATTGGTGATTAATATAATATCATAATAAAAAAAATAGAAGATCTCAAGTCAACAACCCAACATTCTGCCTTAAGGAACCAGGAAAAAAAAAAGCAAACTAAACCCAAAGCAACCAGAGGAAGGAGACAACAAAGATTAGAGCAGAGATAAATAAAATAGAGAATATAAAAAAATAGAATCAATAATACCAAAAGCTGGTCCTTTGAGAAGATCAAGAAAATTCGTACTTAGAATGACCAAGCTTTAAAAAAGAGAGAAGACTCAAATTAATAAAATCAATATGAAAATGGGGACATTACTTTTAATCTTACATAAATAAAAAGGCTTATGACAGAATATTATGAACAATTCTATGCCAATAAATTAGATAATCTGGATGAAATGGACAAATTTCTAGCAATAGACAAACTACTAAAACTGACTAAAGTATAAATAGAAAATTTGAACAGATCTATAGCAAGGAAAGAAATTGAATCAGTTATCTGAAAACTTCCAACAAAGAAAAGTCCAGACCCAGATGGTTTCACTACTGAATTTTATCAAATATTTAAAGAAGAATTAACCCCAGGCCTTCTCAAACTCTCCCAAAAAATGGAAGAGAAGGTAAAACTTCCTAACTCATTGTGCAAGCCTGGTATTACCTTGATACTGAAGCCAGACAAAGAAATCACAATAAAAGAAAAATACAGACCAATGTCTCTCATGAATATAAGCATGAAATTCCTCAACAAAATACTAGCAAACCAAATCCAGCAACACGTTAATAGGATTATACACCATAACTAAGTGGGATTTATTTTAGCAATGTAAGGGTGGTTTGATATATGAAAATCAGTCAGTGTAATGTACCAAATGATAATGAAAGGGGGAAAAATCATGATTATCTCAATAGATGCAGAAAAAGCGTTTGACAAATTCTAACACCTTTAATTAAAGAACAAAAATAAATTTTTAAAAAAACACTCTATAAACCATAACAGAAGGAAACTTTGTCAACCTGATCAAGGGATTTATGGGGGGCGGGGAGAAAAACACAGCTAATATACTTAAAGTTTTCCCATTATAATTAGGACAAGACATGGATATCTGCTTTCACCATTTCTATTCAACATTGTACAAGACAATCTAGGCAGGGCAATTTGGCAAGAAAAAATAAATAAAAATTATCCAAATTGGAAAGGAAGAAGTAAAGCTATTTCTATTCACAGATCACTAAGGGACCTATTAAAAACTATTAAAGCTTACAAAATTAATTCAGCAAAGTTGCAGGACACAAGATCACACAGAGAAATCAGTTGTATTTCTAATACTCTACCAATGAACAATCTGAAAACAAAATTAAGAAAACAATTCTATTTATAATATTAAAAATAATAAAATAGTTAGGAATAAATGTAACTGAGAAAGTGCAAGACTCATACACTGAAAACTATAAAACACTACTGAAAGAAATTAAAGAAAACCTGAATAAATGGAAAGCATCCTGTGTTCATGGATTGGAAGACTTAATATTAAGATGGCAATATCCCGGATTTACAGATTCATTGCCATCCTTATCAAAATTTCAATTGTCTGCTTTGCAGAAATGGACAAACTGATTCTAAAATTTATATGGAATAGCAAGAGACCCAGCAGAGACAACACAATCTTGAAAAAGAACAAAGTTGGAGCATTTATAATTCTAAACTTCAGAACTTACTACAAAGCCACAGTAGTCAAAATAATGTGGAATTGACAAAAGGATAGACATACAGATCAATGGAACAGAATTGAGGGTCCGGACAGAAATCCTCACATTTACGGTCAATTGATGTTTAACAAGGGTGCCAACACCCATTCAATAGGACAAGAATGTGCTAGGACAACTGGTTATCCGTTTGCAAAAGAATGAAGTTGGGGGGCACCTGGGTGGCTCAGTCAGTTAAGCGTCTGCCTTCAGCTCAGGTCATGATCCCAGGGTCCTGGGATCGAGCCCCACATCGGGCTCCCTGCTCCGCGGGGAGCCTGCTTCGTCTTTCTCCCTCTGCCACTCCCCTGTTTGTGCTCTCTCTCTCTGTCAAATACATAAATAAAATCTTAAAAAAAAAGAAATAATGAAGATGAACACTTACCTCACATCATATTAAAAAAATTAAAATAAATCAATATCCAAATGTCAGAGCTTAAGATATATAACTATAGAGGAAAACATAAAAACAAATTCCATTTCTTGGGGATTTGACAATGGATGCTTAGATATGTGAAAACACAAGCAAAAAATATGTAAGAAATAGGAAATAAATGTTAAACTTCATTAAAATAAGGAACACTTGTACATTAAAGGACACTATCAAAAAAATCAAGAAAGTTAGGGCGCCTGGGTGGCTCAGTGGGTTAAGCAGCTGCCTTCAGCTCAGGTCATGATCCCCAGGTGATGGGATTGAGTCCCGCATTGGGCTCCCTGCTCAGCAGGAGAGCCTGCTTCTCTCTCTCCCGCTGCCTGCCACTTCTCCTGCTTGTGTGATCTCTCTCTCACGGACAAATAAATAAAAATCTTAAAAGAATAATAAAATAATTTTTAAAAAATCAAGAAAGTTAAAAGACAACCCATAAAGTGGGAGAAAATATTTACAACTCATATATCTGATAAGGATCTAGTTCCAGAATAAAACAAACAAAAACAGAAACAGCAACCACAAAAAGAACTTCTTACAACTCAACAACAAAAAGACACCCTAATTTAAAAATGGGCAAATCAATTCGAATTGATATTTCTCCAAAGAAGATATACAAATAACCAATAAGCATATGAAAAGATATTAATCAACAATCATTAGGGAAATGCAATTCAGAACCACAATGAGAGACCACTTCACATCCACTAGGGTGGGTATAATTTAAAAAATAGGAAAATAACAAGTGTTGACAAGGGCATGGAACAATTCGAATGCTCATAAGTTGTCGGTGGGAATGTAAAATGGTGCAGCTGTTTTGGAAAACAGTTTAGCAGTTCCTTGAAATACTAAAGAGAGACTTAGCACAACAGTCAGCTACTTCTGGTGTATACACAAGAGAATTGAAAACAGTTGAGAAGGCAAAAACTTGTACAAGAATGTTCATAGCAGCATTATTCAGATAGCCAAAAAATGAAAACAACCCAAAATGGCCATGACTTATGAATGAATAAATAAAATATGATACATTCATATAATGAAATATTGTTTGACAGGAAAAAGATATGAAGTACTGACATATATTACAAGACAGATGACCCATGAAAACATCATGCTAAGTGAAAGAAGCCGGATACAAAAGGCCACATATTATACAATTCCATTTGTATGAAATGTTCAGCACAGGCAAATCCATAGAAATGTAAAACTGATTAGTGTTTGCCAGGGGCTTGTTGAGGGAGGGGTTTGTGGAGTGAGTCCCTAATGGGTACAGGGTTCTAGAATTAGAGTGATGATGATTGCACCACATTGTGAGTGTACTAAAATCACTGAATTGTATACTTTAAAACGGTTAAAAAGGTGACTTTTCTGTTATGTGTATTTTACCTCAATTAAAAAAAATTAAAAGTCACAAATTGACGTCATGGACATGCAAAACTTATATTCACCAAAAGTGACGTTAGTGGTGAGAAAAAGACCACCTATATAGAAAAAGCATAATTTATATCAACAGACAACTCACAAAAGAAAGAAAAACAGTTATAAAGATATGCGAAGACACTGAACCTCCCTAGAAAGAAAGAAAAACGCAAATTATACCAGTGAGCTAGCTTTTTCACTCAATAGATTTGCAAAATTGAAGGAGTTTGAAAATACCCAGGGTGGCTAAGAGTTGGAAAAAGAGATCATCTCATGCACTGCTAAGAGTAGTTTAAATTGCAATTATTTTGGAAGGGAATTTGGCAATAAAGTATTACAATTTTAAAACATACCCACTTTGTGACTCAGCAATTCTACTTCTCCATATTTACCCCAAAGAAATATCAGTACAGGTGCACAAGGAAGCAAGGATATTTGTTGCAACGTTGTTTGTAAATGCAAAAATAAGAAGCCAGTGAGTGTGGAGAAATAAAAAGTTTGGCAAGACAAAAACGAAAATGCTATCAGTGGTTACCTATAACGGAAGGAGACAGATCTAGATTGTTGAAGGCAATAAAAAAAGGATTTTAACCTTTTCTGAAATATTTTTCCATGGAGGGATGATATTAATAATAAGAGAAGAAAAAAAGTAGACTCAAAGTCCAAGATGTAAATAATGAGTATATTTTACCTCTGAATAAATTAATATTTTTTGAACTCATCAATGTGACATGGTTGAAAGAAAGCTTTGATTTGTATCCTTGTCTTCCTAAGATTGGGGAAGAACAGAAGAGGGCAAGGAAAATCTTTAGACTAATTTCTGATTTTACTCTGCCAAAATGAAAGCCAGGTGAATCTTAGATGATATTTTTTAAATGCCTCAATCAATTGTTTAGTCATACAAAGAAAAGCTTTTTCAAACATCTAAAACCTGAGAATTCATCAGTAAGGAAATCATATCTCCAAATAATCTCTCAAGAAATACTTGAATCGGGTCGTCAAAATCTCTTGATAAGACCGACAGGGATACTGAAAAAGTCCTGTTGTTGCTTGCATGTATTCAGTGCAATAGACTGGGGGGGGGGGGGGGCGGGAGAGACAAGTGAAAAAGCAAAAAGTGGCAGAAAAAAGGAGGAGGGGGGAGGTGTTCTAGAACACCAACTGTGACAGAATGTAAAGAGCAATGAATTGGAGACAATAACCTTGGCTAATTTTTGACTCTCACCCACTATCTAGTGTGACCCTAGGCAAACCACTTAACTGAGTTGTAAAATGAGAGTAAGAATACCTACCTGCTTACCTCACTGGGTTGCTGAGAAAGGCATTGTAAAAGGAGATGTACTAACAAGATCAAAAGAGTTCAAAAGAGTTAGGAAGGAGAGACCAACTCAATAATGTGAAATCCTTAGGGAGATGCAGAGCTGCAGAAGACTTGGGACAGACTGGCCATAGAGATTCATTTTTCCCAAGTACATCTTTATTCTTTATCCTGTGCCTAGTAATATACATCTGCTTCAGATTATGCCTCTGTTTCCCCATCATCACTTCAGCAAAACTACTCCTAAATCACCAGCTAAATAATTTCTATCATTTCTTTCTCACGGATTTGTTGATTTAACTAAAATATATGTTAGTCTCTCCTATCCACTCAACCTATGTGTTTTTGAGAATTCATGCATTCAAATGAGGCAGCATGAGAACAACCAAGATGAGGTGACGAACCATGAGAGACGATGGACTCTGAAAAACAAACTGAGGGTTCTAGAGGGGAGGGGGGTGGGGGGATGGGTTAGCCTGGTGATGGGTATTAAAGAGGGCACGTTCTGCGTGGAGCCCTGGGTGTTATGCACAAACAAGGAATCCTGGAACACTACATCAAAAACTAATGATGTCATGTGTGGTGATTAACATAACAATAAAAAAGAAAAAAAGAATAATTAAGATGAAGGTTCTGGGGTCAGATTGCCTTGGCTTAAAGCTGAGCTCCACATCTTAACAAATATGTGGGCTTGGAAAAATTACTCAATTTCTCTATGTCTCATTAAAATGGTTTATGAAAAATACCTAATATATAGAATTGTTATGCAGTAAAATGAAAAAAAAAAGTTTCTTAGAGTAGTGTTAAGCACTCAATATATGACAGGTCTTTACCGTTTATCAGTTTCTTTATCTTCCTGAGTCATGTGGAACATAAATGAGTCCTTTCTGGATCTAGACTAAGGAAATTCCTCATCACAACTGGATGAAAACACCATATGGGTTTTCACTCTCTTAAATAAAAGATAAAATCCGAACTCCCCATTCTCCCACCCCAGGAGATCTGATTTTTCAATTTCTATAAATTCATATATTCCATATTCTTAGACCTCCTTCCACCTCCCCCACCCCACCCTCAGTAAAAGTAAGTTGAAACCTAAACAGAATACCCATTTCATCAGCATAGCTACAGTCCTGGTGCTGATCACACATTCAGAGGCTGTAACTCTGTATTTCCATAAAAATGATGACAATGACTATGATGATAGCCAACATTTATTAAGCACAAATATGTACAGCATCTACTATGTACTAGGCCCAGTTCTCGTACTTTATGTGTATAATTTCATGTGATCAAACCATCCTATGGGGAAAGTGAGATTAAATAATTTATCCAAGACTACCCTGCTACTAAATGGTAGAGCCTAAACTTCTATACCCCCACTCCCTTCCAAAAATCTAAGTTACTTTTGCAATAGTATGGAGCTCTTCACAAATCAAATAAAAATCAGAAATCACAGAAAGTACCAAGTCCTTTAACTAGAGCACTCCATTGCTGATGAGATTACAAATTAGTGTAACTACCTTGGAAAAAACCTGACATTATCTATTAAATATAAATCATACCTTATATTGAATATAAGTCATATCCTATAGCCCAGAAATTCCATGCTATTTTTTAAGATTTTATTTATTTATTTATTAGAGAGAGAGAGAGAGAGCGCACAAGCAGGAAGGAGGGGTAGAGAGAGAAGGAGAAGCAGACTCCCCAGTGAGCAGGAAGCCAGACTCGGGACTTGATCCCAGGACCCTGAGATCATGACCTGAGCCAAAGGCAGATGCTTAACCGACTGAGCCAGCCAGGCACCCCTATTTCTAGATATGATCCTTAGCATGGCAGTTCTCATAATTTTTGGTCTCAAGATCCTAGTATTCTCTTAAAAATTGTTAAGGACCCCAAAGAACTTTTGTTGATGAAGGTTGTATCTATTAACATTCCCCATGAAAAACCACTCAGAAAAATCACTTGGGCACTTGTCCATATTTCCTACAGACATCTACTAAATGTGTTGAAGATGGTAGATACTACTAGAAAGCCCAGGTAGAACTTGTCATGGACTCCATTCCAGGCAGCTGATCCTTACCCACTGAGCATGTTTCCCATTTGTGTCTGGTTATATTCAGGGAAAAGTTCACTGAATTCTCAGTGTTGGTCATGGAAGAGTCTATTCTCCTGGGATTATGGCTATATTCTCGGGGCCTAAATTCCTATAAGCAGTACAATGTAAAACAAACAAACAAACAAAAAAGTGTTGGTCTTATTCACTGTAATCGTCAGTGATTACTGAATCTGGCATGAAGTAGGTTCTTAAAAATGTTGGTTAACGTTAAGAAAAAATGAAAATTAACATCTCTACTTAAAGCCACAGACTCATTTCCTCTGGAACATTATAGATATGAATTTATGTAGGAGTTTATTAGATTTGTAAGCAATCCAACTAAGAGAGCTCTGTGCTCTTTAGAAAAATGAAATGTAAGCAACAGTTCTTCCAAGACTATCAGTCCTGATTGTGGTGATAAAATGACCCCAGGGCTCACTCCCACGTATCCCTAATGTAGTAAACTGACTCAAAGGGGCTCAGGTTTTCACAAAGATGGAACTTTAAGGTTCAAAAGCAATATCCAAGTCTGAGAGACCACCAAGAGAAGATAACTTTCCAGACTAACTTGGATCCTTCAGTCCATGCCACACCCCAGAAGTTTTCAACAACTCATGATAATTACCTTCTAAGGTAGGGATAAGAAGGGATATAGAATGGAGGTTAGTAATTGAACTACTAAATGACATCCTGATTTCTACCCTGCACTAGCCTCAAAGGAGCAACGATGCTTGTGTTCCTGGGCTATCTACTGAGAGTCACCCCAGGCCAATTTATATTTTCTCTTCTTTCTTTCTCTTTCTTTCTTTCTTTCTTTCTTTCTTTCTTTCTTTCTTTCTTTCTTTCTTTCTTTCTTTCTTTCTTTCTTTCTTTCTTTCTTTCTTTCTTTCTTTCTTTCTTTCTTTCTTTCTTTTCTTTCTTTTCTTTCTTCCTTTCTTCCTTTCTTCCTTTCTTCCTTTCTTCTCTCCTCTCCTTCTCTCCTTCTCTCTCTCTCTTTCTTTCTTTCTTTTTAAAGACTTATTTATTTATTTGAGAGAGGATGGGGAGGGGGAGGGGAGGGGAAGAGAGAATCTTAAGTGGACTCCGTGCTGAGCATGGAGTCGAACTCAGGGCTCCATCTCACGACCCTGAGATCACAACCCTGAGATCACGACCTGAGCCGAAACCAAGAGTTGGAGGCTTAACAACTGCACTACCAAGGTGCCCCTGAT
Source organism: Zalophus californianus (assembly GCF_009762305.2). Taxonomy (NCBI): domain Eukaryota; kingdom Metazoa; phylum Chordata; class Mammalia; order Carnivora; family Otariidae; genus Zalophus; species Zalophus californianus. The sequence continues at coordinate 68,644,855 of NC_045605.1, read as the reverse complement.
TGTCTTTAAAAGAAACAAGAATGGGGCACCCGGGTGGCGCGGTCAGTTAAGCATCTGCCTTCGGCTCAGGTCATGATCCCAGGGTCCTGGGAGCAAATCCCGCATCGGGCTCCTTGCTTAGCAGATAGCCTACTTCTCCCTCCACCTGCTCTGCCTGCTGCTACCCCTGCTTGTGCTCTCTCTCTCTGACAAAAAAATAAAATCTTAAAAAAAAGAGAGAGAAACAAGATTATTGGTTGAGGGTAAGGAAGGGAAGAGGATACTGGAGACATGGGGAGAGAAGGAAGTGAGAGAAAGATTTCCGGAGAGTGAAGGGCGACGATGACTTAGCATAAATACATAGGATATAACTGAATGCTGGCAAGTCTTTGTATAACATGTACAAAGCTTGAGGCTATCTAAGTTAGTAAAAGCAATCTGGAGTTGGAAAGATAAGACTAATGAGAACAACAATGGTTTTTGTTTTTTGACTCAATTTTACTTTGGGGAATTGGCCCAAGGCAGTAATTGAAAAAGAAAGTCATAATGCTTGTCAAATGTTGATGTTAAGTTTTGATAGCGTCATTAATAGAAGTTTTAGTCTACATTTCACACAACCTAAGTGACCATTTATGTAGTAGTCTCTGGGGAATCAGTCAGAGGGTCCCATTCCTCAAACCTGAAGAAAGGAGAAATATTGGCTAACACCTACATGCATATTTGCAGATCATATGAGCCATTCCTGGCCTGGTTCCTCTGGATCTCTCTAACCTCATCTACTGGTGCCATTCTATACTTTATGCCCTGAAAACTTTGGATGTCTCGTAGTTTGCTGCACATAAGCATTCGGTTCATTCTTAGAATTGCTCAAGGGACTGTGTACTTATGTGTTCAGTACTGGTGGTGTATTCTTACCAAAAAACAGATCCAAGAGACAAAGAGTATGGATTGTCGTTTTTGTAGCATCTGAGTTTTACACAATTTTGACTAGTTGTTTTTTTCTCTAGTCACCCCAAGTCAACCACCTAGAATCAGAACAGTGATGCTTTTCAGGCCCCAGATGTATCTGTTCCTCATTCTGATAACTAATTCAAGGGAAGTTGTCAAACAAGAAAGGAAGCCCTTGCAGGAGACCTACAGTGTGAAGAGAATGCCAGGGATTTGTGTCTTGAGTACATGGAACACCCCAACTTCCTCAGGCAACATAATGCTGACACAAGGCTGCCTGGGTTGGTGTCCCAGCTCTGCTATGATGTTCTCCTTGTTAGAATGGGGATAATAGTAGTATATACCTTATAGAAGGTATAGAACTTTATGAAGATTAAATAAGCTTACCTATAAAAAATACTTAGAATGGCTCCTATTTGAGTTATACTCATGGGATTTTAATTTATGGAGGTGACTAAGTAAAGACATGGAAAAGCTAATGCCTTGAAAGGTTCTTAATACTTAACGTATTCCCCAGAGGAGAAGGCACAACACACCGCCCAGGGCCATGTGGGAAAACATCAGTGTTGATTAGGAAGCAGAAAGGAGTGAGGGGGAAGCCTGGCCCAGAGCCTGTATTGTTTTCCATGGGAAAGGCAAGGCAGGGCAAGCGGAACTGCGTAGGATTGGCTGGTTTGAATAATTGGGTAAGCTCTGAGCTATAGGGGTGGCTGCTAGTTGTCTGGTACCTGACCCTGGGTGATTGAGGGCAGGGAGAATATTGACTTGATGTGGGGTAGTTAGATAACTAGGAGGTGGCTAGGGTATGGACTTGAGATTGATTGGTTTGTACATGAAAAGCATGTTTTCAGGCAAGTTGCTTATTTTTTAAATTTAATTTTTTATTGAAGAATCATTGACATACAATATTGTATTAGTTTCAGGTTACAACATAGTTGATATTTATATACATTATGAAATATATACATAGATTTGGTATTTGTGTACATAACAAAATGGTCCCCGCAATAAGTAGTCACCATCTGTCCCCATACAAAGTTGCTACAATATTTTTTGTTAAAGATTTTATTTATTTATTTGAGAGAGAGAGAGAATAAGAGATAGAAAGCACGAGAAGGAAGAGGGTCAGAGGGAGAAGCAGACTCCCTGCTGAGCAGGGAGCCCAATGCGGGACTCGATCCCGGGACTCCAGGATCATGACCTGAGCCGAAGGCAGTCGCTTAACCAACTGAGCCACCCAGGCGCCCAAGTTGCTACAATATTATTGACTACATTCCCTATGTTGTACATTGCATCCCTGTGTCTTATTTATTTTATAATTGGAAGAGTGTACTTCCTAATCCCCTTCACCTATTTTGACCATCCCCCCACCCTTTTCCCCTCCAGAAACCATCAGTTTGTTCTCTATATGAATCTGTTTCTGTTTTGGTTTTTTGTTCATTTGTTTTGTTTTTTAGATTCCAAATATAAGTGAAGTCATATAGTATTTGTTTTATTTCTGGGGATTAGCTAGCCCTGGGAGGGGCAGTCTCTCCTCAGCCAGCTAATCCCCACGACATGTCAAAACACCATAAAATATTAAAAATATGATTAATACACTAGCCCATGGGAAGTGTTGTATAAGTGTTACTCTTTGGCAAGAGACACTCAGCCTTGTTGGAAATCAAAGACAAGGAGAGTTAGATAAGGCTCATTGTGAATATTTGAGTTGCTTTGATTCTACAGGTGGCAAAGAAGTTCAGGAAGCTTAGAAAAATTTTTGCCCAAAATTTTGCTGTTGGTTTGTGTTTCCCCTGGTTTTGGAAAGCTCTACTTCAATTCCAGTTCCTGACACTATTCTGTTGACTTAGTGAATAATGTCTTGTATTCAGGATTATACCTCTTTGTGTCTGCTGCTCACCTTTTGGTTTTCATGGAAACCAACTTAAATATGTTCTTGATCACATTCTTGCTTTAACCATGGTACTAAACCCTTTTTGACATAAATCAGCAACATTTAAGTGAAATAATACTAAGCTAGTACCAACAACCCAGACTAGCCAAATAAATAAAAGTATAGAGGTGGGTGTGAGCAAAATATGTTAATAGCATAGAGTATCCAGGAGACATGGTAGGGAGTTACAGTAATACAATCTTGAGGTAATGGTTATATCAGTCCTTCCTGATAGCATCTGAAAATGGCCCTCTATCTTGATCAATGGCTCATTTTATCTGGCCTTATCTGGCCTTAGGGCGTAACTTGCTTTCTAGGTGGACCTTGCAGATTAAAGCTCTCAGAGATCGATCTTGACCTCATGAAGGAGAAGTTTTGTAAATAATTGAAGAAGTGGTAGAAAGAAGTGGAATGGAGATGAACCGATTGGTTTGAGAATTCTTTCAAAAACTACCTGTGAGACTTTAAGGCAACTGATTAGATGTAAGGAATGAAGGGGCAGGGAACTGACCTTGAGAAATGGTTGTTACCACTAAGAAATGAAGTTAAAATGAAGTTGATTTGGAGAGTAAAGTGAGTCATATCCAGACTTACTGTATTTGAAATGTTGTGATACCTAATTAGATATGCCCCATAGGTAAGAGTAAGCATGAGCCTAGATGAGAAGATACCAGGATAGAAATGGTTATAAAATTAGTGAGCAAGGATGGCAAGTGCTGTGAACTGTGCAAGACTGTTGAATCACAGATCTGTACTTCTGAAACAAATAATGCAATATATGTTAAGAAGAAAAAAAAGAAGAAGAAGATAGCAGGAGGGGAAGAATGAAGGGGGGAAAATCGGAGGGGGAGACGAACCATGAGAGACGATGGTCTCTGAAAAACAAACTGAGGATTCTAGAGGGGAGGGGGGTGGGGGATGGGTTAGCCTGGTGATGGGTATTAAAGAGGGCACATTCTGCATGGAGCACTGGGTATTATGCACAAACAATGAATCATGGAACACTACATCCAAAACTAATGATGTATGGTGATTAACATAACAATAAAAAATTAGTGAGCAAGGACTAGGGTAGCTGAGAGCTTGTCCATTGGGTGTAGTGGGAAGACAGGAGAGAATACTGGAGAAGAAAGAAATCAGATGTTCAGAAGTGGGAGATCCACCACCAGAAGTGGGTGGTAAAATACTTAGAATTCACAGAACAAAGTTCACGAAGCAGAGAGCAGGTAACTGTGTTTAGAGGTAACCTGAGAAGAAAACTGATCATTGAATGTGGCAACACAGGAGTCGTTGGCAGGAACAGTATGAGTGGTGAGGTAAGGAAGCCACATTTCAACAATTGAACACTCTATCTAGGTGAGGTTAAAGTAACTGGTATAGATCACTGAAGAAGATCCACAATGAAGAGACTGGCTGAACCCACAGATATTAATCAGTACAGTCTGTCTCCTTTAAAAGTGTTAGATTTGATTCGAGGTGATTCACAGATCTCTCTTTTGGGAAAGAAAGTCTGTCTACTGTGAGAGTTCTTTAATTAAATTTCAAGATTAATGTCAAAGTAGTTGAGAAATATAGTGAAGTTATTTTAGAGAATATTTTTATTGAACAATCTTACTCAGAACTCTGTGTTTAAGCAAAAAAAAAAAAAAAAGAGGAATCTGTCTGCCATGTTGCTAACATTTATCCTGTACAACAAAATTATCACATGAAAACGATAAAAAGAATCTTATGTTGTGTTACTCTTGTATGTATATTATTATGCTTCATGGGGATAATATAAAAAATTAATAGGCTTTCACAAAGTTAGAAAGTTCTACTATGATTTTCAGCTGTCACCCTCTGGATGGCAACTTCATGGAATTTTATTGAGCAAATGAACTGTAATAATAAATATGTGTATAATTCTCAATATTCATGTTGAGCTGTGTTATGAACATTGGTGAGGTATATTATAAGTAATCTGCTATTAAGAAAAATTTTTAATCACAGCTGACTTCTTTGCAGAAATTGACAAGCTGACCCTAAAATTAATAGAGAAATTCAAGGGACTTAGAACAGCCAAACAATTCAAAACAATCTTGAAAAAGAATAAATTTGGAGGATTCAAGCTTCTGATTTTCAAAATCTATTACAAAGCTACATTAATCAAAACAGTGTGGTAGTGGGGCAAGGATAGACATATACATCGGTTGAATAGAATTGAGACCCAGAAATAAACCCTCTCATTTTTTGGTCAGTTGATCTTCAACAAAGATGCTGAGATAATTCAATTGGAAAGAATAATTTTTCAACAAATAGTGCTGAGACAACTGGATATCCATATGCAAAAGAGTGAATTTGGACCCCTAACTCACGTCATATTCAAAAATTAACTAGGGGCACCTGGGTGGCTCAGTCGGTTAAGCATCTGCCTTTGGCTCAGGTCATGATCCCAGGGTCCTGGGATCGAGCCCTGCATCTGGTTCCCTGCTCACTGGGGAGCCTGCTTCTCCCTCTCCCACTCCCTCTGCTTTGAAACTAGAACTCAATCACAAGAGGAAAGTCGGAAAGAACTCAAATATGTGGAGGCTAAAGAGCATCCTACTAAAGAATGAATGGGTCAACCAGGAAATTAAAGAAGAATTAAAAAAATTCATAGAAACCAATGAAAATGAAAACACAACTGTTCAAAATCTTTGGGATACAGCAAAGGCAGTCCTGAGAGGAAGGTATATAGCAATACAAGCCTTTCTCAAGAAATAAGAAAGGTCTCAAATACACAACCTAACCCTACACCTAAAGGACCTGGAGAAAGAACAGCAAATAAAGCCTAAACCCTGCAGGAGAAGAGAAATAATAAAGATCAGAGCAGAAATCAATGTTATAGAAACCAAAAGAACAGTAGAACAGATCAACGAAACTAGGAGCTGGTTCTTTGAAAGAATTCACAAGATTGATAAACCCCTGGCCACACTTATCAAAAAGAAAAGAGAAATGACCCAAATCCACAAAATCATGAATGAAAGAGGAGAGATCACAACCAACACCAAAGAAATACAAACAATTATAAGAACATATTATGAGAAACTCTATGCCAGCAAATTAGATAACCTGGAAGAAATGGATGCATTCCTAGAGATGTATCAACTACCAAAATTGAACCAGGAAGAAATAGAAAACCTGAACAGACCTATAACCACTAAGGAAATTGAAGCAGTCATCAAAAATCTCCCAACAAACAAAAGCCCAGGGCCAGATGGCTTCCCAGGGGAATTCTATCAGACATTTAAAGAGGAATTAATACCTATTCTCCTGAAACTGTTCCAAAAAATAGAAATGGAAGGAAAACTTCCAAACTCATTTTATGAGGCCACCATTACCTTGATCCCAAAACCAGACAAAGACCCCATCAAAAAGGAAAATTACAGACCAATATCCTTGATGACCATGGATGCAAAAATTCTCACCAAAGTACTAGCCAATAGGATCCAACAGTACATTAAAAGGATTATTCACCACGACCAAGTGGGATTTATCCCTGGGCTGCAAGGCTGGTTCAACATCCGCAAATCAATCAACGTGATACAATACATTAACAAAAGAAAGAACAAGAACTGTATGATCCTCTCAATAGTTGCAGAAAAATCACTTGACAAAGTACAGCATCCTTTCTTGACCAAAACTCTTCAGAGTATAGGGATAGAGGGTACATACCTCAATATCATAAAAGCCATCTATGAAAAACCCACAGCGAATATCATTCTCAACGGGGAAAAACTGAGAGCTTTTCCCCTAAGGTCAGGAACGCGGCAGGGATGTCCACTCTCACCACTGCTATTCAACATAGTATTAGAAGTCCTAGCCACAGCAATCAGACAACAAAAAGAAATGAAAGGCATCCAAATCGGCAAAGAGGAAGTCAAACTCTCACTCTTTGCAGATGATATGATACTTTATGTGGAAAACCCAAAAGACTCCACCCCAAAACTGCTAGAACTCATACAGGAATTCAGTAAAGTGGCAGGATATAAAATCAATGCACTGAAATCAGTGGCATTCCTATACACCAACAACAAGACAGAAGAGAGACAAATCAAGGAGTTGATCCCATTTACAATTGCACCCAAAACCATAAGATACCTAGGAATAAATTTAACCAAAGAGGCAAAGTATCTGTACTCAGAAAACTAGAAAATACTCAGGAAAGAAATTGAAGAAGACACAAAGAAATGGAAAAACGTTCCATGCTCATGGATTGGAAGAACAAACATTGTGAAGATGTCAATGCTACCTAGAGCAATCTACACATTCAATGCAATCCCCAGCAAAATACCATCCACTTTTTTCAAAGAAATGGAACAAATGATCCTCAAATTTGTATGGAACCAGAAGAGACCCCGAATAGCCAGAGGAATATTGAAAAAGAAAAGCAAAGCTGGCGGCATCACAATTCCGGACTTCCAGCTCTATTACAAAGCTGTCATCATCAAGACAGTATGGTACTGGCACAAAAACAGACAGATAGATCAATGGAACAGAATAGAGAGCCCCGAAATGGACCCTCAACTCTATGGTCAACTAATCTTTGACAAAGCAGGAAAGAATATCCAATAGAAAAAAGACAGTCTCTTCAACAAACGGTGTTGGGAAAAGTGGACAGCCACATGCAAAAGAATGAAAGTGGACCATTTCCTTACACCACACAAAAATAGACTCAAAATTGTTGAAAGACCTAAACATGAGACAGGAGTCCATCAAAATCCTAAAGGAGAACACAGGCAGCAACCTCTTCGACCTCAGCCGCAGCAACTTCTTTCTAGAAACATCACCCAAAGGCAAGGGAAGCAAGAGCAAAAATGAACTATTGGGATTTCATCAAGATAAAAAAGTTTTGCACAGCAAAAGAAATAGTCCACAAAACCAAAAGATAACCCACAGAATGGGAGCAGATATTTGCAAATGACATATCAGATAAAGGGCTAGTGTCCAAAATCTATAAAGAACTTATCAAACTCAACACCCAAAGAACAAATAATCCAATCAAGAAATGGGCAGAAGACATGAACAGACATTTTTCCAAAGAAGACATCCAAATGGCCAACAGACACATGAGAAAATGTTCAACATCGCTCGGCATCAGGGAAATCCAAATCAAAACCTCAATGAGATACCACCTCACACCCGTCAGAATGGCTAAAATTAACAAGTCAGGAAAGGACAGATGTTGGCAGGGATGCGGAGAAGGGGAACCCTCCGACACTGTTGGTGGGAATGCAAGCTGGTGGAATGCAACCACTCTGGAAAACAGTATGGAGGTTCCTCAAACAGTTGAAAATAGAGCTACCATATGATCCAGCAATTGCACTACTGGGTATTTACCACAAAGATGCAAATGTAGGGACCCGAAGGGGTACGTGCACCCCAATGTTTATAGCAGCAATGTCCACAATAGCCAAACTGTGGAAAGAGCCAAGATGTTCATCAACAGATGAATGGATAAAGAAGATATGGTATATATACACAATGGAATATTATGCAGCCATAAAAAGGAATGAGATCTTGCCATTTGCAATGACATGGATGGAACTGGAGGGTGTTATGCTGAGTGAAATAAGTCAATCAGAGAAAGACATGTATCATATGACCTCACTGATATGAGGAATTCTTAATCTCAGGAAACAAACTGAGTGTTGCTGGAGTGGTGGGGGGTGGGAGGGATGGGGTGGCTGGGTGATAGACACTGGGGAGGGTATGTGCTATGGTGAGCGCTGTGAATTGTGCAAGACTGATGAATCACGGATCTGTACTTCTGAAACAAATAATGCAACATATATTAAGAAAAAAGAAAAAGAAGATAGCAGGAGGGGAAGAATGAAGGGGAGTAAATCGGAGGGGGAGATGAACCATGAGAGACGATGGACTCTGAAAAACAAGCTGAGGGTTCTAGAGGGGAGGGGGGTGGGGGGATGGGCTAGCCTGGTGATGGGTATTAAGGAGGGCACATTCTGCGTGGAGCACTGGGTGTTATACGCAAACAATGAATCATGGAACAGTACATCAAAAACTAATGATGTAATGTATGGTGATTAACGTAACAATAAAAAAAAGAAAAGTAGTAGTCAGCCCTCAGGGATATGAAGCATTCTGCTTCTAAGCAACAGAAAATAACACAGTTAAGTGTTTATATCCAATCTTGCCCTGTTTAATTCTCAATAATTCATCCTGTTGCACACTTATCTTGGTTGAAGTGGCAATGCTAATGTTTCCTGGTTAATCCAGAGGCTAATTGGCCCTTCTTAGCAGGAAAAAAATGGTACAAAGAGGTAATGACCAAATTATCTGAGCATACTCAGAATTCACAGAACAAAGTTCATGAAGCAGAGAGCGGGCAGATACAGACTGTTGTCCATATGTTGCCCTTAGAAACTTGGTAAGAGAAGCTTAGCGAGACAATCTAGGGAAATTCTCTCACATATATGATAAATGTTTTGGCAGGATAAAATGACCCCTATTTAGTAGAATGCTTAAGGAAAGATATCATGAATCTGGGCCACACCTTCAGCTTACATGGTAAGGCAAGGACAAGGAAAATTTGAACACATCTAGCTTATGGATAATGTTTGGTTGGTTACTCTGGTTAAGTCCCAGCAGGGAAGGTTAAAGTAAAACTACAGATTTATCATGGGACCACACCTCATTAGATGGTCCCTCCTAATAGAGAACTGGGACGTTGATGAGCCTCTTTACAGTAAGCTTCAGGAGCATTACTTTTTTTTAAAGATTTTATATTTAAGTAATCTCTACACCCAACATGGGGCTCAAACTCACGACCCCAAGATCATGACCTGAGCTGAAATCAAGAGTCAGACACTTAACTGACTGAGCCAACCAGGCACCTCAGGAAGATCTTTTCTATTTTCTTGACTTCATCCTGCTGAATTGTTTCATGGCTCTCTATTAATGTGGCCATAATTAACTATTTATGTTTTTATTTCATAAGGTTCATGTTCATTGTCAAAAAAGAGGGAAATTATAGATGAGAATATGTAAATACCTTTAACAGTTCCTTGGAGTTAACTCTTATTGCTTATAAATGCTATCTAAGGTTTTTCTGCATACAGACTCAGACATTTTTGTTGGGTGGGGAGAAGGTGGGCTCAAATAGCATGTACTATCTGTGACTTGCTATCCTGAACAACTGGCTAAAAAAACAAACAAACAAATAAACAAAAATGGCTTACTGTGGTTACAGCAAAGACTCCACAGCTATTTGAAATATATCAGAGACCACTTAGGCTGGGTTGCTCAAAAGACCCCAAAGTATTGCATGGGTCTGGAAGTTTGTCAGGTCAGTTCTGAGGCTGAAACGGGAGGAAGAGAGGCCTCTCTTCTCTCTTCCCACAGTCCCCCTCACCTCCAAGATTTTAAGAGCTGTGTCATAAAATTAAGCTCAGACACAACTCTAGGGCGCCTGGGTGGTTCAGTCAGTTAAGCAACTGCCTTCAGCTCAGGTCATGATCCCAGGGTCCTGAGATTGAGCCCCTCATCAGGCTCCCTGCCCAGCAGAGAGTCTGCATCTCTCTCTGCCTCTCCCCCTGGCTTGTGCTCTTTCTCTCACTCACTCTCTCTCTCTCAAATAAAAAAATTAAAAAAATCTTCAAAAAAAAGAACACAACTCTAGAATGACTGTGCCTCCCTCAGAGTTCCAAACCAGAGGTTAAGAGAATGACAGAGAACAGAGGAGCCATCAGAAGGAGCAATTCTACTCTTTCGTTTCACCTATAAAATTCTTTCTACCTTATTGAACAATAGCTTCCTTTACCCTGTTTTGTTTTTGGTGAACTAAATAAACCGTGTGATTCCAATTTAATTCTTCTTTGCATAGTCCAGGATCGATGTGTTTGGGATTTTCTTTGAGATGTAATGGGAATGCTCCAGAATAGCAGTGCAGGGAAACGATATCATGTTTAAGGATTCTCAGGGCTGGCTCTGGATGTATTTCCACAGAAAGTAATATAATAAAGTAATTAAGGGCATGGCTTCTCAGGTCAAGACTGTGGAGCCTCCATTCTGACTCTGCTGTTTACTAACTGTGTTACACAACCAGGACAAGTTACTTATCCTTCCTATACCTGTTTCATCATTTGAAAGCTAAGAGTGAAATAAAAGAGGGAGACAAACAATGAGAAACAGACTGTTAACTCTAGGAAACAAACAGGGTTGCTGGAGGGAGGTGGGTGGGGGAATGGGGTAACTGGCTGATAGGCATTAAGGAAGGGACGTGATATAATGAGCACTGAGTGTTATACTCAACTGATGAATCACTAAACTCTCCCTCTGAAACTAATAATATACTATATGCTAATTAATTTAATTCAAATTAAAAAAAAGAAAAACAACAGTGATTATGTCTATCCTGCCCAAAGCAATCTACACGTGTAATGTAATCTCAGCATTACATTTTGTATGGAACCACAAAAGACTACAACTAGCCAAAGCAATCTTGAAAAAGAAAAGCAATGCTGGAAGTATCACAATTCTGGACTTCAAGTTATGTTACAAAGCTATAGTCATCAGGATGCCTGGGTGGTTCAGTTGGTTGAGCGGCTGCCTTCGGCCTGGATCATGATCCCAGGGTCCTGGGATCGAGTCCCACATCGGGCTCCTTGCTCAGCAGGGAGCCTGCTTCTCTCTCTCTCTCTCTCTCCCTCTGCTTGTGCTCTCTCTGTCAAATAAATAAAATCTTTAAAAAAAAAAGCTATAGTCATCAAGACAGTATGGTACTGGCACAAAAACACACATAGATCAATAGAACAGGATAGAAAACCCAGAAATGAACCCACAATTATATGGTCAACTAATCTTCAAAGCAGGAAAGAATGTCCAATGGAAAAAAGACAGTCTCTTCAACAAATGGTGCTGGGAAAACTGGACAACAATATGCAGAAGAATTAAACTGGACCACTTTCTTACACCATACACAAAAATAAATTCAAAATGGATGAAAGACCTAAATGTGAGACAGGAAGCCATTAAAGTCCTAGAGGAACTGAGTATAGGCAGTAATTTCTCTGACATCAGCTATAGCAACATTTTTCTAGATATGTCTCCTGAGGCAAGGGAAACAAAAGCAAAACTAAACTATTGGGACTTCATCAAAATTAAAAGCTTCTGCAAAGCAAAGGAAACAATCAACAAAACTGAAAGGCAGACTACAGAATGAGAGAAGATATTTGCAAATGACATACCCGATAAAGGATTAATATCCAAAAGAGATAAAGAACTTATCAACTCAACACCCAAAAACAAATAATCCAGTTAAAAAATGGGCAGAAGACATGAATAGACACTTTTCCAAAGAAGACATACGGATGGCCAATAGACACATGAAAAGATGCTTAACATCACTCATCACCAGGGAAATACAAATGAAAACTACAGTAAGATGTCACCTCACGGGCGCCCGGGTGGCTCAGCCAGTTAAGCGGCTGCCTTCCGCTCAGGTCATGATCCCAGGGTCCTGGGATCGAGTCCCGCATCGGGCTCCCTGCTCAGCAGGGAGGCTGCTTCTCCCTCTCCCTCTGCCTGCCTCTCTGCCTACTTGTTTTTTCTCTCAGTCTGTCAAATAAATAAATAAAATCTTTAAAAAAAAAAGATGTCACCTCACACCTGTCACAATGGCTAAAATTAACAATACCGGAAAGAACAGGTGTTGGAAAGGATGTGGGGAAAGGGGAACCCTCTTGTACTGTTGGCAGGAATGCAAACTGGTGCAGCCACTCTGGAAAACAGTATGAATGTTCCTCAAAAAAGTTAAAGATAGAACTACCCTATTCAGCAATTGCACTACTAGGCATTTACCCCCAAAATACAAAAATATTAATCCAAAGGGATACATGCACCCCTATGTTTATAGCAGCGTTACTTACAATTGCCAAATTATGGAAACAGCCCAAGTGTCCATTGGCTGATGAATGGGTAAAGATGTGGTGTGTAAATATGTATATATTTATATTTGTAATTATTTATTTATAATTAATTATAATTATTATATTTATTATATATTTATAATATTATATATTTACAATAGAATATTACATTGCAATGGAATATTACATTACAATGGAATATTACACAACCATCAGAAAGAATGAAATCTTGCCATTTAGAACAACATGGATGGAGCGAGAAAGTATTATGCTAAGCGAAATCAGAGAAAAACAAATACCATATGATTTCACTCATATGTGCAATTTAAGAAACAAACAAACACGGGGGAGAAATATATAGTGAGAGGCAAAACAAGAAACAGACTCTTAACTATAGAGAACAAACTGGTGGTCACCAGAAGGGAGGTGGGTTGGGGAATGGGTGAAATAGATGATGGGGATCAAGGAGTGTGCTTGTTGTGATGAGCACCAGGTGTTGTAAGGAAGTACTGAATCACTAAATTCTATACCTGAAACTAATTTTCCACTGTATGTTAACTAACTGGAATTTAAATAAAAACTTTAAAAAAAAAGAAATAGTGAAGGATTCCAAAAAATGAATAGCTAGTGGTTACATATAGAGGACAAGGTAGGGGATGTGGATTATAAAGAAGTAGATGGCGTATGTGAAATTAAGATTTCTCGATGTATAATTTTTTAAAACCTTTGAACCAAGTGAATGTAGCACTTATTCAAAAATAACTAAATTGAATTTTTAAACATTTTGCCATCTGCTCCGGGTAGCTACTCCCAATGCCAACCTAGTTCTCTTTTCTCTCCTCATTCAAAAATGTTTAGAGTTGTTTCATTGCTGTTTTTATTTCCTTACCTCTCACTCATCAATCTGGTTTCTGCCTCTATTATGCAAACAAATTGCTCTTACCTATTGTCTCCAGTGACCTCATATTGCCAAATCTGGTAAACATTGTTCCAGCCTTTCTCTTACATAACTTCTCGGTGACATTTGACAAGCTACCTCCCTTCTGACGCATCCCCTTCCCTTTACGTTAAGGTCTCCACGCAACCCTCGTTTTCCTCCCGTCTCTCTGGATGCCCTTCTCTTTCTTCTCCACTTCTCCCTCCCCTTCTTTTTCCTCCTTTACCCAAACATTAAATATTGGATTTCCTCAAAACTCTCATGTAAACCTCGTCTCTATCCCTAAGGGACTTCACTCAGAATTTTGGCTTTTACATTTAAATCTATGACACACCTCAAATTAATTTTAGTGTATGGTATGAGGTATGGGTCAATGTTCATCCAGTTGATTGTTGTGACCTCCGTATCCATATTTCCAAACCTGGTCTTCAGCTCACATTCCAAGGGCGATGTCTAGAGGCCGACTCACTTGTTGATATGGCTACTAAACTTCTGGCAGCTGTGGAAGGGAAGTCTGAGGGGGCACCATAGTATCCATTGCGGATATATATATCGTGAATATTTTCTCCCAGTATGTGATTTGCCTTTTTGTTTTCTTTTCACTGTCTTAAGGAATGGCTAGTTTAACTTTTTATGAGGTATAATTAACTTCTTCTCCTTTATGTTAAGTTCTTTTTTTGATAGTTTTTTTTAAGTTTTTTATTATAGTAAAAAACACGTAACATAAAATTTACCATCTTAACCATTTTAAAGTGTTCAGTTCAATAGTGCTAAGTAATTCACATTGTTATGACACAGATCTCCAGAACTTTTTCAAATTGTAAATCTAAAGCCCTATACCCATGAAATAATAATCCCCCCATTCCTCCTTCCCAGCTCCTGACAACCTCAATTCTACTTTCTACCTCTGTGATTTTGACTACTCTGTATACCTCATATAAGTGAAATCATACAAAATTTGTCTTTTGGTGACTGGCTTATCTCGTTTAGTATAATGTCCTCAAGGTTCAGCCATGTTCTAGCATGTGACAGAACTTCTTTCCTTTTTAAGGCTGAATAATATTCCATTGCATGTATATACCACACTTTGCTTATCCATTCGTCCATCAGTGGACATTTGAATTGCTTCTGCCTCTTTTCTATTATAAATAGTGCTGCTATGAACATGAATGTGCAACTATCTCTTTGAAACCCTCCTTCCAATTTTTATAGATATATACCCAGAGGTGGGATTGCTGGATCATATGGTGGTTCTATTTTGAATTTTTTGAGGCACCTCCATATTGTTTTCCATAGTGGCTGAACTATTTTTACAATCTCACCAACCATGTGTAAGGGTTCAGATTTCTCCATCTCCTCTCCAATTCTGTTATTTTCTATTATTTTTTATAGCAGCCATCTTAGCAGGTATGAGGACATTTGGTGCTTTTTGTATCTTAAGAAATATTTACCTATTCCAAGGTTACAAATATATTCTTACACACTTAAAATTTTGGCTTTTACATTTAAATCTATGATACATCTCAAATTAATTTTAGTGTATGGTATGAGGTATGGGTCAAGGTTCATTTTTTTCAGTTGCATATCCAGTTATTCTGACACTATTTGTTGAAAAAAACTTTTCCATTCTACATTAAATTTTCTTGGCACCTTGGCAAGATTCTTTTGACATTGGTTTAAGAAGCATCCCAACTTCAGACATGTCAAGCTGTAGAGAAACAAGTACATCTTAGAACTGAGAAAATAGGAGCTTCTTTTGGATTCCTGCAGTACCTCGCACAGTATATATGGGTCACACAGTGAGTGGCGTTGGAGCTTTGGATTCAGACAAATCTGGATTCAGACCCAAGTCTGCATGGCCTTGAATAATTTACCTAACCTCTTTTTGCCTCGTTTCTGTATATACACAGTGAGGATCCAATCTTGTGATGAGAAATTAAACAATGTATAATGCCTGGTGTTGCTATTTGCTAAGTTTCTTTTCCCCTCGTATTTTCATTTTTCCAGTAAATATTTGTTATCTCCATTGGACTTAGTGGTTTGGAGTATGAAAGAAATTTCTGTCTAAATTCCTTTGTAGTTTTTCAAAAAGACTTATAAATTGATTTCAAGTCTCCTCGCCTTTAGCAAGGTATACCACTAAGTATTAATCTTATTTTTCTCTGATTCCCCTTTTGCAAATTCTTTTTTTTTTAAGATTTTACTTCTTTATTTGAGAGAGAGAGAATGAGAGAGAGAGAGAGAGAGCACATGAGAGGGGGGAGGGTCAGAGGGAGAAGCAGACTCCCTGCTGAGCAGGAAGCCCGATGTGGGACTCGATCCTGGGACTCCAGGATCATGACCTGAGCTGAAGGCAGTCACTTAACCAACTGAGCCATCCAGACGCCCCCCCACCCCCTTTTACAAATTCTTGAGAGAGTGGTTTGGACATAATTATTTGGAAATTTCATCATGTTAAGGAGAAATTCATAAATGATATTATGTGATCATCAGAAGTCAGGAATCCTTCAGTTTCAGCTAGACTAAAGCAGAGCTTCTCAACTTTAAGGGGCACACAACTCACCTGAGGGTTTTGTTACACTCCAGATTCTGATTCAGGAGGTCTGAAGTAGAGTCTGATATCCTGCATTTCTAGCAGGCTCCACGGAGATGCCAAAGCTTCTGGTGTAAGGGCCACATTTTCAGTAGGTAGGGGCTAGAGGTTTCAGTTCTCTAGGGAAAAAAAAAAAAATTGAAACCCTGAAGTTCATGAATAAATGTTTCCCTTGGCTGAGGGTGCCTTGGTTGCAGGGAGAGAGGGAACTGTTCATTGAATTTTTACCATACGCCTGCAAGCATTTGTGTAAGGTGAAACATAGTTAGACTGAGCACAAATATTTTCTGTTTGAGGAACTCTGGATTTAAAATCAGACAATGTATAACACCCAGTGCTCATCGCAACACTAATGAGTTGTTGAATACTAGATCAAAAACTAATGAAGTACTATACGTTGGCTAATTGAACATAATAAATAAGTAAGTAAGTAAGTAAATAAATAAATAAATAAAATCAAACAATGTAATTTCATGCCCCAGCTTCCCCCACTTACAATCCATTGTGACCTTTGGCAAGTTGCTAAACGTCTCCCAAGCCTCTCACAGGCTGGCTCTCAACCACATTTCAAGTTCAGTATATTTTGCATGTACAGGAAGATTTTTGAGGCTAAGTAACCAGTGATTAAAGACATATGAACAAATTATACCACTGTAACCAAAAAATATATATAATATATATATATCAATGGGCTGAAATCTTAATATATCACCTCCTTTCAATGTAAAAACAATCGGGGCCTTAGAGAAGTTAAATAATTTACCTAAAGATCACAGTTAGTGGGCAGCTCTTACTTGAACCAAGGTGGTCTAATTCCCGCTCCCTCTTTCCTAATCATTATACTACACTGCTGTATAGCTTTATGGAGCTGACTGAGATTTTCTCAGTTTCAAGGTTGTCAGTCCAGATTATGCAGGGTTAAATTCCTGAGAGAATATGAAATAGAGTCCAAGCTACCTAAACAGCTCAGTATGGGGTCAGATTATGAGCAGGGCAAAGAAGTACTATCGTAACCTAGCAATGATAGCCTCATGCCAGCGGGCATGACAAATCTCACTTACACTTCAAGATATAGGCATATAGGGATTATTTTAGATGGAGAAACTGAGGCTCAAAGAAGATAAGTAATTTATCCACACCAAAGATTCATAGCATTTTGGGCTATAAGGAATGCGACACTCCACTCACATGGTCTTAAACAATAAGGAAATATATTATCCCATTCATTAAGTCTAGAGCTAGGGTAGACTTTAGGGTCAGCATGTCAGCACGGGGTGGGGGGAGAATGATGAGGAGAACAAAGGCAAGATAAATGTAGCTTAAATTAAATCTCTGTACAACTCGCAGCCCGCTGATAAATACCTGAGACATGCACAGCATGACATTCTTCAAGGAATTCATGGCTGCCCTAATGTTGATGTTTTATTACAGACTAAAAGCAACTTTTTGACAATAACCAGACCGCCAACATCCTGAAACCTCACTTTCGGCATAGAAAAATTCCTTAGTAACTTATCTTCTATCCCCCTTCCCTCCGCAAACTTAAAACTTAAAAGTATATAATCCTCACAATCACAAGGGCAGCTCTGTCTGCCCACAGGTCTTGTCCCTGTGCTATAATAACAACACCTTTTTGCACTGAAAACATCTCAAGAATTCTTTCTTGCCCATTCACTCTTGGACCCAAACTTCAAATCACATCATTTGGTGACCAATGTGGGGCTCGAGCCTTCTCATCTGGACTCTGCGCCCCCGTACAAACTTGGTGGGTATTTCCTCTTCTCTCTCTTTAATCTCATATCAGGTGCTCTTCAAGGAGTACAGTCTTATTGGAACACTTTCATGTCGATTGCTCAGGCTGCAATCCTCTAGCCCGTGGCTACTCTATAGGGAGGAGAAAGCCTTTTGACTGGAAGCTAAGTACCCTAGCCAGAATGGTAATAAGACCCAGAAACTTGATGCCCTTCCGTTCTTCCTATTCTTATACAAAGTTGTCTTTTTGGGCACAGGACAGCCACCTGTCACTAGGATGGCTGCCAATCTTAAGACTGCCATGTGAGGTTTCCTCCTCATTGGTCTAATGTGATCCTCTTCACATCTCTGGTCTTGCCACTTCTGGCCATGAGAACTCCACCCAGAGCCAGCCAAAACAGTACCCGATTGAACTAAAACCTAACCGGGGACTGTTTCCTAGGGAAGTCAGCTATAAGGACTACAGGTGTTGGACTGTCGCTTACATCATGGTGGGTTTCGATCTCTACTGTTTCTGTCAGTGTCTCCTACTAACTACTTAAATTACAAGATTGGGTAATTTCCCCCCTGTAAAACTATTGTTAGTGTTTTCCATGGATTAAAAGCAGTGGGTTCTTCACTGCATGGCACAGCACAGCGTTTTGGTCCATTCCCCAGCACCCATTTGTAGCCTTGGATGCAATGGGGAAGGGGGCGAATGCTGGCATCCCTCCTATAAGGTGAGGCGTTGTTCTTAGTGACTCCTTAGAGGGACACCTCTGGTCACTTTGACACCAAGAACCCCTGACATATCCTGCATGGGATGCCACCTGGGAGTCAAGGGGGATTTTTTGTTAATTTTTTGTTAATGTTATAGTTAATAACTATACCTCATACAAGACAAAATCCCTTAAAAGTAGACCTTCTCTACTTTTCTAGGAACATGGAATCTTATTCTTCAGTCCCCAAGGATTCTTCCTTGGGATGCCTTTTAACCCACTGGAATCAATTTGGATTGCAAGATTCAAGAAAAAATAAACTGATCTTATGTAACATTGCATGGCTTCAGTACTCCTCAGGAGACAGGGAAAAATGGTGCATTAATGGGACATTAAGCTTCAGTACAATCTATCAGTTAGATCGCTCTTGCAAAAAAAAACTGCAAATGAGGGACCCCTGGGTGGCTCAGTCAGTTAAGGTGCTGCCTTTGGCTTGGGTCATGATCGCAGGGTCCTGGGATTGAGTCCCATATTGGGCTCCCCGCTCAGCGGGAAGCCTGCTTCTCCCTCTGTCTGCCGCTCCCCCTGCTTGTGCTCTTTCTCTCTCTCTCTCTCTCTCTGGCAAATAAGTAAATTAAAAAAAAAAAAAGAGGGCAAATGAACTGAGGTGTCTTATGTCCAGGCCTTTATGGCCCTAAATCAGGACCCCAACCTAAGGCTTCTTGTAGAATGTGTCTAACCACCAACCAGGTTAATAAACCCCTCTGGACATATTGGATGATGATTGTCTAAATAGGCCCATTCCTGTTAATAAACCCGGGCTACTGGAGGAATCACCAGCCAGTCTAAACAACTAACCTTCCTCCTTATAAACCTCAAAATCCCTTTGCTCCCAGCCCAGCTGGACATACTTGGAGCAGAACTTCCTATCTTCCAGGAATTCCACCTAAATCTGGATTGCATCCTCTTAGGGAGGATGCTAATGGAAAGATGGGCACAATTAAAGTCTATGTCCCATTCTCCATGGCAGACCTGACTCAGGTAAAACAACAGAATGATATTCCAAAAACACTTCTCAATTTATTGAGGGCTTTCAACAACTATCTTTTATGTTTGATTTGACCTGGTAAGATATATACATCATATTAACTCATTGTTGTACCCCTGAGGAAAAGGGGCTTAAGAATTTGCTGATGAGCTAGCAGCCAGAGATAGTTATCCAATGGGGGAAACTGAACTGCTGTTCCCAATCCTGAACCTCACTGGAATTACCAAGAAGACAGAGAAGGGAAAGACAAGACCAAACGATCACTTATTTAATAGAAGGAATGAAAAAAGGATTCTCTAAACCTGTAAACTTTGATAAAATTCAGGAAGTTACTCAAAGAGCTGATGAGAATCCAACTCTATTTCAGGGTCATTTAATAGAAGCCATCCATAAATATACAAATCTGGACCCAATCCCACCTGGGGGAACAGCTATATTACACATGCATTTTATAAGGCAGTCAGCACCTGACATCCACCAAAAACTGACTAAAATGGCTCTAGGTCCTCAAACCCCACCAGCACCTGCTAGAGTTAGCTATTGGAGTCTGTAATAATGGAGATATGGCCTTACGGCAGGAAAAGGAACAAGAACTAAATTGCGGGATAAAATACAGGCTTAAATATTGGCTGGTGCTACCGTGGATTCCCCACAACACCAGACTAACCAGGCACCAAAGAAAATGCCAGTATCAGAAAAAGAACCAGGGTAGACCCTATGCTATGGGTATGGCCAAATCAGAGACATTGGAGCAAAGAATGTCCAAACAAATGCTCTCCACCACGGCCATGTCCTGTCTGTAAGAAAAAAGGACATTGGAAGAGAGACTGTCCTCATCTCCAGAGAGAGAGGAAGACAGGAACTCAACTCCTTGCCCGAGAGCAGGAGCCAGAGGATTTCAGCATGACAGGGCCCTGAGGCAGGTCCGGCTCCCTCTGATATCAGGATGTCTGAGCCCCTGGTTACACTGAATGTGGAAGGTAGGTTTAATTTTTTTAACTGATACAGGAACCACTCACTCTGTTCTTATTTAGCACTCCAGCCCTACTTGTCTTTCTAATCATAAAAATGTTGGCATAGGAGGGGAAACTAAATCATATCACCAGACAAAGCCTTTAACCTGTAAATATAGAAACCAATTGGTTACTCCTATTTTTCTAGTCCTTCCATCTTGCCCCACTCCATTACTTGGACGAGACTTAATGTATAAACTAGGAAGCAGGTTTGCTCTTACTAAAGAAGGGGATGGCTTGCTCTTTATAACATCTGGAGAATTAAAACCTTACCCTGGTATCCCTTCTAATATCTGGAAGTAAATCCACAGGTTTGGGATTGCGATGGCCCACGCCACGCTCTTAAATAAAGCCCGGCCAGTTAAAGTGAACTTAAAGGACCTAACCACTATACCTCATACAAAACAAAATCCCTTAAAACCTGGGGCAAAAACTGGGTTACAACCACTTATTGATGAGTTTCTCAAACATGGTTTTTTTAAAGCCTTGTCGATCTTATAAGTCTCCAATTTTACCAGTAAAAAAGCCAATGAAGACTACCAGATGGTATAAGATTTAAAAGCTGTAAATGAGGCAGTAATGCCTAGTCATCCCATAGTGCCAAATCCATATGCTATTCTCACTCAGGTCCCTGGTGATGCCAACTTGTTTACAGTACTTGATTTAAAAGATGCCTCTTTTGCATTCCCCCCAAGTGAAGGAAACACAGCCACTATTTGCTTTTGAATGAGCCTCACCTTCAAGTTCACAGGTTGCTCAATTAGCCTGGACAGTCTTGCTGCAGAAATTTAGAGACAGTCCTCACCTATTCAGGGCTGCGCTTAGTAAAGACCTCCGTGATATCTTCTTGCCTCAAAGGACTATAATTCAGTATGTGGATGATATTTTAATCTGTACTCCCACAAAAGGAATGTCTGATAGTAATTCTGTAATTTTACTTAACTTCTTTCTTGGCAGACAGAGGGTATGGTATCTCCCCTAAAAAGGCACAAATGTCTAAACAAAAAGTACAATATGTGGGGTATGAACTAACACCAGGACACTGTACCCTGTCTACTGACAGAAAAAAGGCTCTATGAGATCTTGAACCCCCACCTACAACTTTCTTAGGTGTGGCAGGTTTTTGCCACCTGTGGATTCCTGAATTTGGGGCTCTTAGCCAAACCACAGCATGACTCATTTAAACAACCTGATGAAGAACCATTACTCTGGACTAAAGCCCAAATATTAAAACCTAAGCTTCTAAGCTTTTATCAGCCCCAGCTTTGGCTTTACCAAATCTAGAAAAAAACCCTTCACTTTATGTGCAGTAGAAAAACAGGCACATGCTCTGGGAGTCCTTACCCAGAAATTCGGAAATGAAACAAGACCAGTGGGCTATTTTTCAAAGTCACTTGATAATGTAGCACAGGAGTGGCCGGCTTGTCTTTGAGCAGTGGCTGCAATAAGCCTCTGGTAGAAGCAGTTTCAAAACTTAAAATCCTTGACAGTGGTGACTCCACATCAGGTCCCAAGTGTCCTAGAGACCAAAGGCCACCAATGGATGATGGGAAGCTGACTTAATACCAGGCTATGCTTTTAGACACACCTGAAATAATACTTAAAACCTGTCAAACTTTAAACCCAGCTATCCTTATGCCTAGACCTAACCATCATCCCTCTATGTTAGAATGTGAATGCTCAGAGATGATCGATCTTGTTTATTCTAGCAGATTAGATTTAAAAGATTCCCTTATTGAAAATGCCAATGATCGTTGGTTTACTGATGGCAATAGCTTCGTGGATTAGGGAGAAAGATAACCCGGATAGGCTATAGTTTAACCAAGACCATTGAGGCAAAAGCCTTCCGATAAATACTTCTGCTCAAAAGGTTGAATTAAGAGCCCTTACCCATGCTCTTCAGTTGGCAAAAGGCCTAAAAATTAATATTTATACTCACTCCAAATATGCTCTTCTGGCGCTACATGCCCATGGGGCAATTTGGAAGGAAAGGGGATTATTATTGAGCCATAACTCCTCAATCAAATATGGGCCTGAAATAATTACTCTTCGTGAGGCTGTACACCTATCTAAGGAGGTAGATGTTTCACCTCAGGGGACATCAAAAGGATATGACCTTAGAATCTAAAGGAAACAATTTGTCAGATGATGCAGCCAAGCAGGCAGCTCAAAATAAATACTAAGTTTCATACCAGGCTTGACTCTAATAAAGTCTATAACTCCAGTCTAATCAAACCAAGAAATTCACATAGCCCAGGAATGAGGATATTCCAAAAATGCACAGGACAGGCTTGTTAATGATGAGAGAAAAATCTTTTTACCCAAAAATAACCTGTGGAAGGTAATACAGGGTTCATGCCAGGAAACTCATTTGGGCAAAGGTACTTTAGAACATTTAATTAAAAGTATATTTGATGGGGTAAATTTAACAACTACAATAAAACAGGTTTGCTTACCCTGTATTGTTTGTGCACAAGTAAATCCAGAAGGCACAGTCTGCACACCGCCCCCACCCCCCCCACTTTTAAAACCAGTCCAAAGGCGTGGAACTTATCCAGGAGACAACTGGCAGCTTGATTTCACACAAATGCCTCCTTGCAAAGGCTATATAAGTTCCCACTAGTGTTTGTTGATACTTTTACTAGGATGGATCGAGGCCTTTCCCTGTAAGGCTGAAAGAGCCAGGGAAGTAACCGAAGCTTTGTTGCAAGAAGCCATTCCTAGTTTTGGCCTCCCACCGTTCTTTCAAAGTGACAATGGTCCTTCTTTTCCTGCACACACACAAAAAACCTCAGCAAATAGCACAAGCTTTAAAAAGTAAATATTTTCTACATTCAGCATGGCATCCACAATCCTCTGGAAGAGTGGAAAAAGCTAATCATAGCTTTTTGGCACCTAACTAAACTTAGTTTGGAGACCCAGGAAATTTGGGTTACTCTCTTACCAATAGGACCGCTGAGAATGAGACCTGCTCCAAAACAACCTCCAGGACTTATCCCTTTTGAGTCATTATACGGAAAACCCTTTCTTACAGTGGACCTGTTATTGGATGAAGATTATAATACTTTATTGAATTATTCACTCAAGGCCGGTTTAATTCATAAGTTACTTAATAAATACACTGATCACATGCTCCCAAAATCTGGTTTAACTATAACTAAAAGTCCATCCCATGTAAGCCCCAGAGACATGGTTTCCTTAAAAGATTGGAAGTCAGGGGCGCCTGGGTGGCTCAGTTGGTTAAGTGGCTGCCTTTGGCTCAGGTTGTGATCTTGATAAGCCCCTCATGGGACTCCCTGCTCAGTGGAAGTCGGCTTCTCCCTCTCCCTCTGCCTTTGCCCCTCCCCACCCCCAGACATGCTCTCTCTCTCAAATGGATAAATAAAAATCTTTAAAATAAATAAATAAATAAATAAATAAATAAATAAATAAATAAGATAAAAGATTGGAAATCAAATACTGCAGGGGACTTAAATCCAAAATGGAAAGGTCCATATCAGGTCATATAATGCACTCCTACTGCAGTAAAGTCAGAGGGACCCATATATCTAGAATAAGACCTGAACCTCCTTCACAGGAAATCAATGAACAAACTAGCGTGCCTTCTTACTCTTGTGAACCTGTAGATCTCAAACTCCTCCTCGGACAATGAAGGTTGTCTGTTTTCTCTTTGTTCTCCGTTCACCAATTTTAGCAGACAATTCCTTTCTACAATGGGCGCAACATTACGCTGAACTTCAAAATCAAACAGCTTGTTGGATATGTGAAATTTTGCCCATGTCAAACACATCCCAGTTACCCTGGTGGGTTTCCCCTTTACAAGGCACTGATTGGCACTCTCTATATACTTATATTTCAGAAATAATATATAACCTAATGACACCATGTTTCGTGATAGATCTACCTATGATCAGTAGGACATGGAATTTACCAGGACATAACCAGACTTTTTCATACCCTCAGACTATTAAAATATTAACTGACTTTGCAAGCCCTCAAACTGATGCCCATCCTTTAGTGCCCAAATCACAAAACCTTAGTTATTGTTACACTAAAGATGGTATGTATCAAATTTGGGATACAGGTTTATGGCTCACACCCAACACCAGTCAGCTCTGTAGAAACGCAGTTTTTTGCTGGGAGCAAAGAAATAATACGTAAGACACCTGGGCAAATAACATCCAGCATTGCAGATGGCTATCATTGGAAACATGTTCTCAAACCATTATACTCCAGCAACTAACTGGTTTGCTCCTGATTGGATAAGGCCACCTGGAATCAGAAGGCTAGCCCTAGATGGAAACCACTGGTTATGTGGAACTAACCTATGGCCCTGGCTTCCTCCAGGGTGGATAGGTCATTGCACCTTAGGTTTTGCCTGGATTCATGGGCTCATTATCAAAAGCATCACCACCCCGGCTAATCTTCCCAATTTGAAACAAAGATGGACCTGATCTGTTTTTCACTGGTATGACCATTTGACGTCCATTTTTATACCCTCTGTAGGGTTGGAAAATGTAATTTGGCATATGGGTTGGAAAATGTAATTTGGCATATGGAAGCCCTTAATAAATACACCATAAAGGCACTCGGTGATTCACAAAACAGCATCTCCTTACTTAATGCTGAGGTATAAAGTCGTTCTGCAAAATAGAATGGCTTTAGATGTCCTAACAGCAGCACAAAGAGATACACGCACCATTGTTAAAACGGAATGCTGTGTATATATCCCAGATTATCATAAAAATGTCACAGGACTACAAAAAGATATGAGTACTCAAATTAAGGCTCTACAAAATCCTTTCCACTCTTTTGACGATTGGCTAAATTCCTGGTTCAGGAGAGGACTATGCTCAACTACTAAGGGTCTCTTCGTTGGACTTCTCATTCTTATAGCTATTTTAGTTCTAATATGTTGTGTTTGCCCATGTTTTTCCACTTGGTGCCAAGACTCCATCACATAATAACTTCACATCCACAGATGGTCCTTGCCACTCACAGAGATGCTTCTTTGCAGTCCAAATTGGACCCAGCTGCCTCTGCCTTTTGTAGCGCCCTTATGCACTCCCTGACTTACATTTAATCCTTACAGGACCTCCATGAGGTAGTTACTATTACCATCCTCGTCTGACCACTGAAAAAACTGAGGCAGAGAGAGATCAAGAAACTCTCTTGAGTCACACAGCTAGAAGTGACAGAGTCAGGACACAAACCTAGGCAGTCACTTTTTGCCTTCTGTGTATACTGTATAAAGAATTTTTATTGGGGTAGGAGGAGTAAACCAGTAAAAACCCAAAGATGAAAATAAATTATGTGTTCAATAAGTTAATTGTTAAATTGCGAGTCACTAAAAGATGAATGTTATGGTCAGGCCAAAAGGTGTATTTCAGGATCTTGCCACATTTTCATCACTGATAAAAATCTACAAAATAGGGGCACCTGGGTGGCTCAGTCATTAAGCGTCTGCCTTCAGCTCAGGTCATGGTCCTGGGGTCCTGGGATCGAGCCCCGCATCGGGCTCCCTGCTCTGCGGGAAGCCTGCTTCTCCCTCTCCCACTCTGCCTGCTTGTGTTCCCTCTCTCACTGTGTCTCTCTGTCAAATAAATAAATAAAATCTTTTTTTAAAAAAAATCTACAAAGTATTCAAGTGCTACAGCAGCATAATCTCATGTATGATCAAATATCCTTTGCTTTTCGAATCTGTTGGTTTGCTTAACAATACCTATTACTTCCAGAAATGATGCTCTTATATTATTGTGAATCTAGTAACTTGCTAATACATTACTACAGACTTGTGGCAAAGCTAAAAAATGATCACTAATCAAACACTGCTAAATAATAGATCTCCAGATCCCCTTCTGTAACTTAAAGCGAGTTGCTGTTCTATTGAGATCCACCTGTCAGACAGGCAGTTATTAGAAATTATTTTTCAAGTTAAAAGAATGTGCATGAGTGCATAGTCAACTATGTTTTAAAAGCAAATGTATAGGAGCAGGAAGGTCAAGTAAAAAAGTGAGGTCATGGTGAAGGTAACAAGTGTGGAAGACGCAGGTGACTTGCAGGTTCTTGACTAGAATGATCAGGGGCATACTGATGCCATCAACCAGGATGGAAAACAGAGGAATGGCAGGTTGTGGGGAAAATAATGAACCTGACTTGAGGCATTGAGCTCTGAGGCAGGGGAAGGATGTCTACATGGGGGTGGCTGGCTGGGTGTTGAGATACAGGTCTGGGACTTGCCGTATTTCGGCTGGAAGAGCAGGTGTCGGAGTGGTTGGCATATATACTTCAAGTTGTTGGACTCTGGACAAATTTCTCAGCCTCTCTGGGCCTTAGGGTCCTCATGAATAAAGTAAAGGGGATAATGGTTCCCTCGCAGAGACATTAGGAGGATTGAAGCATCCACTGCATTTCGAGTGCCGGCTCTAGGGGCCTGCACAGCGCACAGAGTGAGTGAGTTCCACTGAGAGGCACAGTACTGACAGAGGGTGACAGGTTTAGTGGCCAGGGGACTTCAGTAACATCAGCCAGAGTGAGCACCTCTGAACTGGAGCGAGTTGACTTCTGTGCCATTACACTTACTATATTACTGTAACAGACTAGATTGTAGAGATGCAAGTTTTCTTGATAAATTGCTCCTCTGCAAGTAGACAGAAACCTAGCAGAGAATTAGTGATGGAGGGGAAATGACATAAACATATTAAGCCTTTAAAGGGATATATATTTTTGAGAAATTATTACATAACAGAAGAGGCTAATATAATAATTTGGCTGTATTAAAATTATTACAGAATTAAAGAATTAAAATTCTTACAAATTCTTTTGTAAGAATTTTAAATTACTTTCATTTATATTGTTTGGCTACCACTGGCATCGCTAGCCTATTAGACACCATAGGTTTGGAGGCAGAAGGCCTGGGATTGAATTCTCGACCCATTGTTTACTGGCCCCAAGTTCTGTGTTCTACGTGTAGATAACAACAGCATTACCACCCATGCAGTTCTTGGAGTCACCTTCCGCTTCTCCTTTTCCTTTAACCCCCAAATCCAGCTGGTCACCCAACTCTGACAAGTGTGACTCCCGGGATCTCTTCATTCTGCCTGTTTGTCCTCATTGTCGTTGGGTCAGCCTTGGTTGACAGTTTAGTCATCTCATGTCCGACTCCTTGCACAGGCCCCAACTACTCCCTCTCCTCCACTGTAGCTTCCACGTTGGCTCTGGAGTTAACTTCTTAAAACATGACTGATTCTATAAGCAGTGGATGCACAGATACTTGAAAAATCCAAACTCTTTAGAATGGCCTAGAGACCCTTTGTTTCCCAGGTTCAACCCGGTGACTTCTCCTCCTTTACCTGCTGCTCTCTCGAATCAGTGGGATCTGCACCATATCCCCTCCCTGCCTGGGTCTTCTCTACTCCTGGAGCTTTGCATTTAATGTATTTTCCTTCCTGTAAAACTCATCCTCCTCTACAAATTGATATACCCTTTTTGAGATTCAACTCATTGTTCTTAGGAAATTTTTCCCAATGCTTTCTATCACTTCCTCTGGATTATAATTATTTTACGTATTTACAGTGAATATGGAGATTCTTTTTTTTTTTAAGATTTTATTTATTTGACAGAGAGAGACACAGCGAGAGAGGGAACACAAGCAGGGGGAGTGGGAGACGGAGAAGCAGGCTTCCCACTGAGCAGAAAGCCCAGTGCGGGTCTCGATCCCAGGACCCTGGGACCATGACCTGAGCCAAAGGCAGACGTTTAACGACTGAGCCACCCAGGCGCCCCAAGAATATGGAGGTTCTTAAACTTATGTCCCCTTATATTCCTGGAACCTGGCCAATGGTGTGGTACCTAATAGAAGGTTTTCAACTTTAAAGTCCTTTCTAAAAAGTCATTGTGGGCAAATTTCTGCTTTTCTGAGCCTCAGTTTCCTCACCTGTAAAGTTAGAATAAAAATTTATTTATTTTTTATTTTATTTTATTTTATTCTATTCTAAGTCCAGTAGAGTTAAAATACAGTGTTATGTGAGTTTCAGATGTACAATATAGTGATTCAACACTTCCATACATCACTCGGAGCTCAACACAAGTGTACTCCTTAATCCCCCATCACCTGTTTCACCCAGTCCGGTTATTTGAGTTACCCCCACCAGGCAGTTCTCCTCTCTCCGCTTGATGGCAGTATCACTCAAGTGCAGTAACAAGAAACTACACCAGGGGGCTCCCCTGCATTTTCCAAATGAAGTCTGCCAAAACCTCCTTCATCAATACTTCTGAGTTGTCAACTGAAGTATTTGCTTTCTTTTGAAATAAAGCAATAGAGAAATACAAAACAAGTCACAAACCTGGAAATAATACCTTTATTTCTACCGAACTGCTGTCTGAGACATTCTTAATTTTCCTTAGTCTGTTAAAAAGCTGACGGAGAATTATTAGTCCCCTTTTACTGACAGGGGTGAGACAACCTGTCATTCAATTGAGGACTCCAATATTATTTACTATCAAAAGGTTTGATCCCAGGTTGAGCTAAATAGAAGACAAACCTGACTTAATTACTGCATTCCCAAGAAGATCCAGCAAATAGTAGAGGGAGGACAGATGCCTGGGTGGCTCAGTCGGTTGAGCGACTGCCTTCGGCTCAGGTCATGATCCCAGAGTCCTGGGATCAAGTCCCGCATCGGGCTCCTTGCTCAGCAGGAAGCCTGCTTCACCCTCTGCTGCTCTTCCTGCTTGTGCTCTCTCTCACTATGTCAAATAAATAAATAAGATCTAAAAAAAAAAAAATAGTAGAGGGGAAACCTAAATAAATGAAAGTATATTTGATGCTTTTCTTTCTAAAAATAAGCTACAAGTTATAATGCATATGGCCCTAGATAAGGAGTCAATGACTCCTTCTGATGCTGGATGGATTTCTAACTTCCCCTACCTTCATGATCACTTACCTTTAGAGCTCAACTTTTTCATCTTTAAATGAAGTTTTGGGGTGATGGCCTTTTTAGAAATCAGCTTTAATGAGATATTATTTGCATATACAATTCACTATTTTTAAGTGAAATTTGATGAGTTCTGAAAAAGGTATGCCGTCCTGTAACCGCCACATCAACATGATATAGAACACTTCGTTTCCATCACCACAAGAGTTCCCTCCTGGCCCTTTGTAGGCAATCTCGTTCCTTTATTCCTGGCCCTTATTAATGTCTGTATTTTTCAAACAGTCACCCTAATGAGTATTAAGTGGTATCTAATTGTGGTTTTGATTTGCATTTCCCTGATGACTAATGTTGTTGAGCATATTTTCATGCGCTTATTGTCCATTAGTATACCTCCTTGAAGAAATGACTAATAAAATCCTTTGTCTATTTTAAAATTGGGTGGTTTGAATTTTTGTTGAGTTTTATTTAAGACTTTTTAAAATATTCTGGATAGAACCCCCTTATCAAATATATAATTTGTAAATATTTTCTTTCATTCTTTAAGTTTTCTTTTCATTTTCTTTTTTTTTTTAAGATTTCATTTATTTATTAGAGAGTGAATGAGAGCATGAGAGGGGGTAGGGTCAGAGGGAGAAGCAGAGTCCCTACTGAGCCGGGAGCCCGATGTGGGACTTGATCCCGGGACTCCAGGATCATGACCTAAGCCGAAGGCAGTCGCTTAACCAGCTGAGCCACCCAGGAGCCCTCTTTTCATTTTCTTGACAGTGTCACTTGGCACAAAAGTTTTTAGTTTTGGGGAAGCCCAATTTATCTTTTTTTCTTTGGTTGCTTGTGCTTTTGGTGTCATATTTAAGAAACTATTGCCTAATACAAGGTCCCAAAGACTTACACCTGTGTTGTTTTTAAGAACCTTGTGCTTTTAGTTGTTACATCTAGACCTTTGACACATTTTGAGTTAAATTTTATATATGGTGTGGGTAGGAATCCCATGGCATTCTTTTGTATGTGGATATCCAGTTGCCCCAACATCATTTGTCAAAAACATCACTCTTTCTTCATTGGATTGTCTTGACACTGACCATAAACAGTGTGGTACTGGCGTAAAGACAGACATATGGACCAATGGAATAAAATAGAGAGCCCAGAAATAAACTCTTGCTTGTATGGTCAAATGATTTTGATAAGGGTACCAAGACAATTCAGTGGGGGAAAGGACATCTTTTCAACAAATGGTGCTGGATAAACTGGATATTCACATGCAAAAGAATGAATGCCTCTTTAACTAACATCGTATACAAAAATTAACTCAAAACAGAAAGACTTAAATGTGAGATCTGAAAGTATAGAACTCTTAGAGGAAAATATACAACAAACACTGCACAGCATTGGATTTGGCAGTGATTTCCTGGCTATGACACCAAAGGCACAGGCAGCAACATAAAAAATAGACAGATTAGACTTCATGAAAAATTTTTCTAATTTTGTGCATCAAAGGACATTATCAACAGAGTGAAAAGGCAACCCACAGAATGGAAGAAAAATTTGCAAATTATATATATATATATATGATAAGGGATTAATATTCACAATATATAGAGCGCTCCTAAAACTCAGCAACAACAAAAGACAAAAAACCTGATTAAAAATCAGACAAGTTGGGCACCTGGGTGGCTCAGTCGGTTAAGCGTCTGCCTTTGTCTCAGGTCATGATCACAGGGTCCTGGGATCAAGCCCCACATTAGGCTCCCTGCTTAGCAGGAAACCTGTTTCTCTCTCTCCCTCCGCTGCTCCCCCTTGCTTGTGTGCTCACTCTCTCTCTCTCTCTGTCAAATAAATAAATAAAATCTTTAAAAAATAATCAGACAAGACATAGACATTTCTCAAAGAAGATGTACAAATGATCAATAAGCATATGAAAAGATGCACAATATCACTAATCATTAAGGAAATGCAAATCAAAACTACAATGAGATACCATGTCACATCTATTAGGATGGCTACTATCTAAAAAAAAAAAACCCATAAAATAGCAAGTGTCAGGATGTAGAGATATTCAAACCCTTGTGCAATGTTATTGGGAATTTAAAAAGGTATAGCTCCTATGGAAGAGAGATGTCAGTTCCTCAAAAAATTAAAAATGCAATTACCAGTGATCAAGCATTCCACTTCTGGATATATACCCAAAAGAATTGGAAGCAGGGGCTCAAACATATTTTTACATCCATGTTCATAGCAATGTTATTTGTAATAGTTAAAGCATGGAAGCAACCCAAGTGTCCATCAGTGGATGAATGGAATAGCAAAATGTGGCATAAACATACAATGGAATATATTATTCAGCCTTAAAAAGGAAGGAGATTCTGACATACGCTACAATATGGATAATTGTGCTAAGTGACACGAGTCAGTCACAAAAAGACAAATACTGTATGTTTTTACTTATATGAGATAGGTACCGAGAGTAGTCAAAATTATAGAGACAGAAAGTAGAACTGTGTTTGCCATGATCTGAGGGGGAATGGGGAGTTCTTGTTTAATGAGTACAGGGTTCAGTTTTAGAAGATTAAGTCATGAAAGTGAATGGTGGGATGTTTATAGAACATTAGGAAGGCATTTAACATCGTTGAATGCACACTTAAAAATGATTCAGGTGATAAATTTTATATTTTATCTCAGTATCTCAATTTAAAAAAAAATCAACTGACTGAATATGTAATGGTTTATTTCTGAACTCTCAATCTGATTCCATTTATTTTATGTCTAGTTTTATGCCAATATGGCAGTGCCTTGATTACTATAGCTTTTCAGCAAATTTTAAAATCATGAAGTG
Source organism: Zalophus californianus (assembly GCF_009762305.2). Classification (NCBI taxonomy): domain Eukaryota; kingdom Metazoa; phylum Chordata; class Mammalia; order Carnivora; family Otariidae; genus Zalophus; species Zalophus californianus. The sequence continues at coordinate 68,612,283 of NC_045605.1, read as the reverse complement.
TGAGTCCTTAGACTATTAATGTAATTAATAAAATAATTACAGCAAATAATTGCAGATTGCTGCAAAGAAAAGGAAAATGTGTCATAATTGAGAATATCAGAGACCACTACTATTGATAGGGATTTTATGGAAAACCTCCTTGAAGAGTTAAAGTGTGTCAAGTCATGAAGAATAGGGAGAACTAGCGTCACCAAGAGCATTCCAAGCAGAAAAAAAGTGTAACAGCAAAGTCCCTGGGGCAGGAAAGAGCCGGGTGTACCCTAGGACCTGACAGAGAGCCAGTGTGACTAGCGTGTATGGAGCCAAGAGGACAGTGATACTGGAAAGGTAAGCGGGCAATATACGTGGGGCACGGTAGGTGACGTGAGAACTGATTCATCCAAAGGGCAGTTGGGAGCCATTAAACGATTTTAAACCAAAGAATGTGGTGATCTGATTTACATTTTTAAAAGCTCACTCTTGCTGACGTGTGCAGAGTGGATTGAGCATATAGATTAGAATCAGGAAGTCCAGTCAGGGGGCATTCACAACTGTCAAAAGGAAAGGAGCCTGTCTTAGACTAGGACGGTGCTAGTGGAGAAAAGCAGAGAGAAGTAAAGAGATTCCAGATGTAATCTGGAAGTGAAATTGATAGCTTGACACTCAGATTTCTGGCATTAATAATTCACCGGCTGGTGGCATGGGGAGGGGGAATGCTGCCATGGGGAAGAGTGGGAGCCAACGAGAGTATATAGACGTTTCCGAGAAATCATCAAGAATTCCGTTTCTTCAAATTTTTATTAAGTTTTTTAAATTTTAATGCCAGTATCATTAATATACAGTGTTATATTAGTTTCAGCTGTCCAAGGAATTCAGTTTTAGACGTGTTAAGTTGGAAATGCCTAGGAGATGTTCAAAAGCCCTGTGGGGGAGGTCAGGATCTTCCAGCAACAAAAGCAGCTGAGGAAGAGGGCTTACTCCCGGGAGAAGTCTGACTCCCTGGGTGCTGGGGAGGTGTCAGACAAAGGAGGCCATTATTCTGAGGAGCACAGAGAAATAAAACGCAAGAACTAACTGTGCTATTTCAGCTCATCTTAGCAAATATTTTTTGAATATCCATAGGAATCACCATGAGGCTATTCTTAAGTATTAGAAAGAGGTGTGAACTTGAAGAGAGAAGGCATGACTTCAAGTCTGGTGACTTTGGCAAAATTTAAACTTTGATTTTGTTGGGCAATTGTGCAGATGACATGGAATAATTCATGTTAAAGCATCTGGCTATATAAATGGAAGTTCATATTAGACCTTGTGAGAGCAGGCATTATTATGAGCAATCAATATGAAATACTGCATACTTTTACTATTTATTGCTTTCTGAAAAAAAAACCCAACAACTTTGACGACAACTTTAACACGATCAAAATAAATGTATTTATTTTGCTGTAGAGGCCAGCTTTTGCACCACCCGGGTGAAATAAATCAGGACAAAATAACACCAAGGAGACTGACCTGTGTATACTGAGCTCTCATGTGGGTGAAGAACACACCTCAGAATCAATGGGTCTCAGCAGATCTTTACCCTGATTGCATGTGACCATGACTAATAGCCACAGCTTGATTACATTTGCTGCAATCCCTTTGCTGTTACATCCCGAACATATCAGAGTGTTGTTTGTACATCTTGTACCTTCTTTTAGAGCCCACCTGTCAGCATTAGCCCAGAAGCTTGGTGATACACACCAGTAATGATCTGCCTTCCCTCCATACAATCTCAGAGACTTGCTGCTTCAACAAAATAATCTTTTTTCATTCCTTTGCTCTACCCATATAGGACAAATCTTTTCCCAATCACCCTTTACTTCTACATTGCCAAATCTTTGTTCTTACAAAGGTTCCTTAGGCCTAGAATGTCTCCGCTACTCACCTTCTTGCTGATTCACTGTTTATCTTTATAGGCTCAGATAAATGCAAATTACCATTTCTTAAAACACTCGATGCAATTTATTGCATCTTCATCTATATTTCCATTTCATGCTATTTATAATTCAATATACTTATTCAACAAACATTGATAGAATGTCTGCTGAATGTCAGAACTCTTTAAAATGCAAATGACAGAAATCTAATCCAAGTAGCTTAAACAAACTAGCTCACACTGTTTTCATCCTCACCTATACTTTCCATTTTACTCTATTTATAATTCGATATACTTTGTCAACAAACATTTATAGAATGCTGCTAAATGTCAGGACTCTTTTAGATGCAACTGACAGAAACTCAAATCCAAATAGCTTAAACAAATCAGCTCACCTAACTAAAAAGTACAAGGAAAAACATGGTAAGATCCAGGCATTCAAACGCCGTTATTAGTCTTCATCTTTCTTTTATACAGGCTGATTAGGCTGGGTTCCCTAGAAATAGAGTCTGAGATAGGATTCTCATGAAAGGGAATGCTTTCAGGAAAAGGTATGTGAAGGAAGCAGGGGAAGAAAGCTACCCAAGAATGCAGTCTCAGCTAGAGACTAGCTTCAGCCTTTTCTCATGGAAAGATCTGAAGCTTAAATCACACCAGAGTCTATATCCCAGTTTGAGGCAAGGGGGACTGATTGGGCACCCCCTTGCCAGTCAGTCAAGGGTTGTAGGATAAGGAAGGATAGTACGAGTCTCCAGGTGAAGGGAATCTGGGTGAAGCTCCAACATCATCCTTGTGGCAGGCATGGTGCCTGCCAAGATTCAGTTGCGGTTTGGCCAACCCCAGAGAAGAGTCTTCCCCTTAAATCTCATACTGAAAAGCTTCAGGGAGAACTCTGATGTGTGCAACTCTATTGCAATACAGATGGGGTCACAGTCGAGTGAACCATATGGAATGGATGCTTCACAGGAGAGAGGGTTCCTTTATTAAAGAAGAGGGAAGACGATGGGTAGGCAAACACAGACATCCACTCTAGTAGGTACCAGGCACTGCTAGGGGCAAGGAAGAAAATGGTGAAGAAAAAACACACACATCTCTGCTCTCATGGAGCACATGAGCCTTGCTTAGCACAAGACAGACTAACAGAAATCTGCACTTTGGTGAGACACAGGCTTTGGTAGGGGTCGAAAGGATTTCTATGGAAGCCTTACATACAAGAGGTCACCTCACCCTCCTCGAGGGTCCATATTTTATGCTACTTTGTATATCCAATGCCCGGATGGTACCCTGAGTTATTATAAGTGCTCAAGGAGTGAGCACATGCAGCTTGGGGTGGGGATTCAGGGGTTTGAGGAGGAAGTAGATGCTCTCTGGGAGTTGTCTTTTCAGTTTATGAGCCATGCAAGAAAATCGCTCACTACTTTATGGTCACATCATGCCTTTAAAGTAGAGCTATTCTTATATCTGACTCCTAATGACTTTTTGCCTATTCCCAAATTCTGAACCTGCTTTCAAAATGTAAACCTGATAACTTTAAGTATATCTACTTTTTCTCAGTTTAGTTCAACATATAATTCATTGATCATCAGCTCTGTGTTAATAGTGTGCTAAGTGATGAAAAAGATACAGATATTCATTTATTCAAACTTTGGTGCCAGCAAACTAAGAACATAGAACCGCTGCCTAGCAGGATCAATGTAATGACCCGTAAGGGTGAGGAATGCAAATTTCACTTTGTGTGTTTTTTGGATAGCTGCCAGGGGAATGGCAGGTTTTTAAGTGTACTCTTGGTCATACTCATCAGTGTCACTGAAGATAAGGCCAAGAGCACATAAACTCAAAGAGGGAAGACTTTATTTAAGGGCCTCAACACAGGAGCAGCAAATAGTCAGTAATCCTTGATTTTTATCTCTTTTCCACTCAACCACCTCTGTAGGGTCTGCACCTACAAGATCAAATCTGTGCGCCACCATCCTAGTTGGAGTCTCCCTCATCTCTCGCCTGCAAGAGCTCCTAACTGGCCTCTCGGGTCCTATTCACTGAAGGCTTCCTATCCAGTCACCACACAGCAAGCTGAGTAATCGTTTGAAATTGTAAATTTAGTCACATCTTCTGCCCAATCCCCACCCCAGCCCTATTTAAAATCCTGTCTGGCTCCCTCAATTGCATAAAATCCAGAGCCCTTATAGCGTCCTGTTAAGACCTACATAAATTGACACAGCTTTCTCTCTCTCCTCCCCATTGTTACACACATTGGCCTGTCTTCATTCTGCAGACACTGGAGGCGGAGAGCCTTTACACACAGGGCTTCCCCTGCTTAGCCCATCTGACTCCATCTCAGTTTTCAGTCTAGGCTTATATGACTGAGCCTCAAAGAGGCCCTCCCTGATATCTTATTTAGAGAGACGATCCCTGGGGCACCTGGGTGGCTCAGTTGCTAAGCGTCTGACTCTTGATTTTGGCTCATGGGTGGTGAGATTGTGTCAGGCTCCGCACTCGGCGGGAACCCTCCTTAAGATCTCTCTCTCCAGTCCTTCTTCCCTTCCCCCAACTGGATCTCTCTCTCTCTCTCAAAATAAATAAATCTATTTTTTAAAAAATAAAAATAAAAAAATAAAGAGGCTGTCCCTGGGACACCTGACTGGCTCAGTCAGTGGAGCATGAGACTCTCAATCAGGGTTGTGAGTTCAAGCCCCACATTGAGTGTGGAGACTACTTTAAAAAAAGGGGTATCCCCTCACTATACACCTTTATTCTCTATTAAGAGAGAACCAAGTCCAGGTTATTCTTGGTGCTTATCCCCATTTGCATTTAAGTGTTCATTTATTTATTTATTTTTAAAGATTTTATTTATTTATTTGAGAGAGAGAGAGCGGGCACAAGCAGGGGGAGAGGGAGAGGGAGAAGCAGGCTCCCCGCTGAGCAGGGAGCCTGACTCGGGGCTCGATCCTGGGACTCTGGAATCATGACCTGAGCCAAAAGCAGACACTTAACTGACTGAGCCACCCAGGTGCACCCCCGTTTTATATTTAAGATTTTTTTTAAGATTTTTTTTTTTTTTGAGAGAGAGAGAGAGCAGGAGCAGGGTGAGGGGCAGAGGGATAAGCAGACTCCCCTACTGAGCAGGGATCCCGATTTGGGGCTCAATCTTGGGACTCTGGGATCATGACCTGAGCTGAAGGCAGATGCTTGGCCAACTGAGCCACCCAGGCGCCCCTGTTGTTCATTTATTTTTTTTTAAAGATTTTATTTATTTATTCATGAGAGACAGAGAGAGAGAGAGAGAGAGAGAGAGAGGCAGAGGGAGAAGCAGGCTCCCAAGGAGAAGGGAGCCCGATGCGGGACTCGATCCCAGGACCCTGGGATCATGACCTGAGCCAAAGGCAGACGCTTAACCATCTGAGCCACCCAGGCGCCCCGTTGTTCATTTATTTATCGCCTGTCTTCTCCACTAGGCTCAAATTCCAGAAAGGCAAGGTGCACTGTTTGGTGTACTCGTTATCTAGCTAAGTGCTTGCATATAACAGGCATTCAATAAACATTTAAGTTAGTTCATTTAATTCAACAATTTATTCCTTTACTCGAGAATATTTTGAGCCCTAAGATTTTTTAAAAACTCTGCTGGATAGAAGTCAGTTATGTGTAATTTTCAAGTTTTAAGCAGTTTTTTTTTTTTTTTTTTTGTCAAATTTGAAGACCTGTTTTGCCCTATTTGCCTTTAAGGAAGACCTTATTTGATTTGAGGGAAACCACTTGAAGTGTTCAATATATACATATATCCCCAATACCCATCCATTCTTTTTTGAGAAAATGGAAATGACATGAAAGCAGATGTTTTGGATGAAGGAGTTCAGTTTTCTTTTGGATTACATAACTTTGATGTGTGGCAGTGCTACTCTGCAGAATTTTTACTTATTTGGGGAAAATTATTCTCTTCTTTGATTGAATTGAAATAGCTTTCTTGTTTGTTATTGTGGAAATGAGAGGTTTTTCCTCCAAGACATCTGGAAATCTGAAAAAATGTACCAAAATGTGAGGTCCCAAACATTATCTGGAGCCGGAGAAAAGAACAGGAAGGGAGGAACTAGACTGTGTTGGATTATGAGGGTCTACAGATAATTTGAAGAAATAACCTGACTGTGCTGACATTGACATATTTTGATCTAATGAGACTGGATTTTTGTAGGCCATTCTGCACTACAACCCCCTTGTATATAGTAAAAGGGATTTCTTCTGAATTAGGTGGGGTATTTCTACACCCAATCTTTCTGCAAACCTAGAAAGATGTTGATTCTGGAACAGAAAATGAGGACTAAGGCGATGGTCCTGAAGCTGCTTCGTGGTAGGGGGAGCTTCAGCCTTGTGGCAGGCAAGATGCTCAAGGGCTTCTCTTTTGTGAGAGAAAAGATGGTGCTGACCGGAAGGTGGTGGACCAGTAGCTAGGCATGTGACATCCTTCTTGGACCCCAACCAGATGGATCTGAAGCTAGGTCTGAAGACTCTTGAGCAGCCACATTTCCAGCAATGGGTATACATTGTTTTCTCTGTTCTGCTTTCTGTCTGCTATCAATGAAAGGAAGGGTTTGTTTCCTTCTCTTACTGCCCACACCAGAAGAGTGAGGGCAGCATGTGTTCAAGGACAGATGATAATCCCCAAATTGCAGCATGTGATGGGCAGGCAAATGAATGGTCATACTTGTGGACAGAAAAGCAACATTCTGAGACCATTTGCTTAACTAGGTAGCATACTCCAACGGGTTGGATTTGCAGAACGTGTAGGCTTCTCTGATGTTAAAACCACCGAGGGAGCAGAACTTATAAAGTGAGAACACTTTCTTCAGTCAAGTGGGAGGGGGGGCACAAGTCTTCATCATTTCAATATTAAAGAAATCATTTCATATGCCCGATCTGGGGAGATGTAGACCTACTAAATCTGTGACAGCTACTGTGAGGAAAATGAAAAAAGAACTCGGAGCAAGTTATTTCCCCTCTGAGAGCCGCAGTTTCGTCTGTTTGGGCTGCACTAACAAACTATCATAGACGAGATGCCGTATGAACAACAGAAATTTATTTCTGAAATGGCTTCCTGGCTCATAGATGGCTGTCTTCTCTCTAAGTCCCCACATGTCAGAAAGGGGTAAAGGATAGCTCTGGAGCCTCTTCTAGATCCACTAATCTAATTCATGAGGGCTCCACCTTCATGACTTAATTACCTCCCAAGGGTCCCACCTCCAAATACCACTACACTGGGGATTAGGTTTCAACATATGAATTTGGAAGGGATGCAGACATTCAGTCTACAGCAGTACAATGAAGATATTGGTTTAAATAATTTATAAAGATCCTTTGAAATCTGAAACTATGATTCTTTCAGGCTACCTTCCATGAATTGCTTTTGATCTAGTTGTAGTCACAAAATATACATGTAAAACAGTTACATAGTAATATAATTCCTTGCTCTAAGACCCAGCTAGAATGTTACCTTCTCCGAGAAAATTTTCTTTCCACCCTCTCCACCCCTACCCTTAGATCCTTTGGGTGTCATATTCAAGAAATCATTACCAAATCCAATGTCATGAAGATTTTCCCTATGTTTTCTTCTAAGAATTCTAGAAGTTTTAGCTTTTAGGCTTAGATATTTGATCCATTTTGAGTTAAAGTTTATATATAGTGTAAAGTAAAGACCTAGCTTCTAGTTTTTTGCATGTGGATGTCCAGTTTTCCTAACACCACTTGTTGAAAAGACTGTCCTTTCCCCCATTGAATTCTCTTGGCACCCTTGTCAAAAGTTATTTGCCCATGTATGCAAGGATTTATTTCTGTGTTCTCTATTCTATTCCATTGGTCTTCATATCTGTCATTACCCAGTACCACACAGAGTTGATTACCATACCTCTGTGGTAAGTTTTTAAATCAGAAAGTGTTGTTTTCCAACTGTGTTCTTCTTTTTCAACATTATTTTGGCTATCCAAGATCCCTTGAGATTCCATATGAATTTTAGAAGGATATTTCTGTTGCTGCAAACAACGTCATTGAACTTTTGGTAGGGATTGCATTGAGTTGTATTGACATCTTAACGATATTAAGTCTTCCAATTCATGACCATGGGATGTCTTGCTATTTATTGGTGTCCTTAATTTCAGCATTGTTTTGTAGTTATCACCATGCAAGTCTTTCACCTTCATGGTTAAATTTATTCTTATGTATTTTATTCTTCTAATGTTACTGTTAAATGAAATTGTTTTCTTGATTTCCTTTTTGGATTGTTCATTGTGAGTGTAAATAAGTGCAACTGGTTTTTGTGTGTTGATTGTGTATCCTGCAATGTTGATGAATTTATTAGTTCTGTGTATGTATGTTTGTGTGTGTGTGTGTAATCTTTAGGATTTTCTACAGACATGATTATGTTGTCTGTCTGATTATGCTGCTCTTATTTATTTATTTATTTTTGCTTGCCTAGTGGCTCTGACTAGGACTTCCAATACTATGTTGAATAGAAGTGATGAAAGTAAACATCCTTATCTTGTTTCTGATCTCAGAGGAAAAGCTTTTAGTCTTTCATCATTGAGTATGATGTCAGCTGTGTGTTTTTCATATATGGCTTTTATAATGTTGAGGTGGTTTCCTTTCTTTTTTTTTTTTTTGAAGATTATTATTTATTTATTTGAGAGTGAGAGAGCATGAGCTGGAGGGGCAGAGGGAGAGGGAGAGAAAATCCTAAGCAGACTCCATGCTGGGCATGGAGCTGGATGCAGGGCTTGATCCCACACCCCAAGACCACCACCTGAGCCAAAACCAAGAGTTGGATTCCCAACGGACTGTGCCATCCAGTAGCCCTGAGGTGGTTTCCTTTCAATCCTAGTTTGTTGAGTGTTTTTTATCATGAAAGGGTATCAAATTTTGTTAAATGCTTTTTCTGCACCACTTGAGATCATCATGTGATTTTTTACTTTTTAATCTGTAGATATGGTAGAGTACATTGATTTTTGTATGTTGAACCAACTATGCATTCCAGAAATAAATCCCACTTGCTGATGGTGTGTAATTGAACTCACTTTTAAACTAAATGTAATTGAGAATTTTTATGCCCCTGCTAAATAGCTCTTGGGGAGCTTGAGAAGATCAAAATAATTTTATTTATTTTTTTTTATTTTTTATTTTTTAAGATTTTATTTATTTATTTGACAGAGAGAGACAGCGAGAAAAGGAACACAAGCAGGGGGAGTGGGAGAGGGAGAAGCAGGCTTCCCTCGGAGCAGGGAGCCCGATGCAGGGCTCGATCCCAGGACCCTGGGATCATGACCTGAGCTGAAGGCAGAGGCTTAACAACTGAGCCACCCAGGCACCCAAGATCAAAATAATTTTAGAAATTAGAAAAACTATATTTCCTCACATATAAATTATAGTATAGTAAACACACTTTAATACACTGTTTTAGCGTCTATGTCTATGTGTCTGTGCATGTGTTTGGTGGGTTCACAGGTGGGCAATATACCATAATTATTATAAGATGGGTTATGGGGTCATATTCTGTTCAAATTTTGTCTCTGTCACTATAGTTGGGTAACCCTGGACAACTTTTAAACTTATTTATGTTTCAAATTTCTCAGTTGCAAAATACGGGTTAAAATAGTCCCACTTTAGGGCTCCTGGATAGCTCAGTCGTTAAGCGTCTGCCTTCGGCCCAGGTTATGATCCCGGGGTCCTGGGATCGAGCCCCACATCGGGCTCCCTGCTCGGCGGGAAGCCTGCTTCTCCCTCTCCCACTCCCCCTGCTTGTGTTCCCTCTCTCACTGTCTCTCTCTCTCTCTCTGTCAAATAAATAAATTTTAAAAAATCTTTAAAAAAAATGGTCCCACTTTAGGATTGTTGTAAAGATTAAAGAGATAATGTGTATAAAGTGCTTAGAATAGTCCCTGCCATCTAGTAAGTGCTCTATAACTGTTTTTATATTATTGCAATCTAATTCATGAAAGATAGGAGTCTTTTGCTGAATCTAAGCTTAAAATTAGAATGTCGACTAAACTATTTAGTGGCAAGGAAAGTGTTCATAGCTGAAAAACTATAGACAGAGACCTTTATACTAGATAGAAGATTGTCCTCTTTATCATTTATGTGTGTCATCTTATTTACAGCCAGAAAGAAACCAAGATGCCTATCCTTCAATGCTCCCTCAGGTAAAAAGAAATAATCTTCTAATCTGCACTGATTGCATAGAAGTGTAGGAGTCTGACCTTGAAACTTCTTAGCACCCGCAGGAATAAGTTTGGGTACATGTTAAACAGCCACGTCTGCCTCCCCTCGCCACTCTAGTGGACCATGTATTATCGCAAATCATATTTTTCTATCTCCCCAACTAGAGCGTATATTCCTCAAGTTCAGGTCCATGACTGACCTTCTCTATAATCTCATACCTTCCAACACAGGACCTCGATCTCAGCAGATATGTTTTGGGTTGAATTTCCTCTTTCATTCTTCTTTTTTTAAGTTTTTATTTAAATTCCAGTTAGTCAACATACAGTGTAATACTAATTTCAGGTGTGCAATTTGGTGATTCAACACTTCCATACAACACTCAGTGCTCATAACAACAAATGCACTCCTTATTCCTCATCACCTATTTAACCCATCCCCCACCCCTGCTTTCATTCTTTTGACCTTTATTCTCTGCAGTATGACATTGAGGAAAAAGTCATGGATATAGGAGACACAGATGTAAATTCTGGCTATGTCCCTTCACTAGTTGAGTAAACTTGAACCAGTAACTTCATAAGTCTAAGCTTCACTTAAAGACAGAAACAGTATTTACTGAGAACCAAATAAGACAATGTATAGCATAAAGTGCGGTGGAAAGTGACAACAGATAATTTAAAAAAATCTTTCACTCTGAATTTTGCTGCATTAAGTCGTGTCTTTAATTCTTAATACAATTAGTAAGCTTTTTTTCCGACAGTTACTCTCATTTATTTATCTTGCCTGCTATAGCTCCTTGAATTTTTTTTAATTGATGGACTTTATTTTTTAGAAGAGTTTTAGATTTACAGAAAATTTAAGCAGATAGCGCAGAGTTCCACTATACCCCCCACACACATGGTTTCCCCTGTTATTTTTTTTTTAAGATTTTATTTATTTATTTGACAGAGAGAGACACAGCGAGAGAGGGAACACAAGCAGGGGGAGTGGGAGAGGGAGAAGCAGGCTCCCCGCAGAGCAGGGAGCCCGATGCAGGGCTCGATCCCAGGACACTGGAATCATGACCTGAGCCAAAGGCAGACGCTTAACAACTGAGCCACCCAGGTGCCCAGTTTCCCCCATTATTAACATGTTACATTAGTATGATAATTTGTTATAATTAATGAGCCAACATCAATACATTTTAATTATCTAAAGACCATGGTCTATTATTATTTCCTTAGTTTTTACCTAATGTCCTTTTTTCTGATCCAGGATCCCATCCAGGACACCACATTACATTTAGTCATCATATCTCCTTAGGGTCCTCTTGGCTGTGACAGTTTCTCAGATGTTCCTTGTTTTGATGACTTGACAGTATTGAGGAGTACTAGTCAGGTATATTGTAGGATGCCCCTCAATTAGAATTTGCCTCATGTTTCCTCATGATTAGACTGGGGATATGCAAAATCACAGAGGAAAAAATGCCATTTTTCATTACATAATATCAAGGGTAAATTCTATCAACATGACTTACACTGTTGATGTTGACCTTGATCACAGGTAGTGTTCTTCAGGCTTCTTTACTATAAAGCTACTCTTTTTCCCCCTTTCTATACTGTATTCTTTGAAAGAAGTCACTCCACACTTAAGGAGTGGGGAGATATGCTCCTTCTCTCAAACATTTTTAAAAGCAAATACTTTGATGCATGGGTTGATTCTATAAGATAGACATGTATGTTATTGACTGCCTTGCCCAGAGCTCCTTTTAAGAAAAGTTGCCTCTGGGGCACCTGGGTGGCTCAGTCGTAGGGTGTCTGCCTTTGGCTCAGGTCATGGTCCCGGGGTCCTGGGATCGAGCCCTGCATCGGGCTCCGTGCTCCGTGGGAGGCCGGCTTCTCCCTCTTCCACTGCCCCTGCTTGTGTTTCCTCTCGCTGTGTCTCTCTCTCTGTTAAATAAATAAATAAATAAATAAATAAATAATCTTAAAAAAAAAAAAAGAAAGAAAAGTTGCCTCTATCCACAGCCCCTGCTAAATGGACAGCCAGCCTCATGACCATGATTGGGACAGACATGACCATCTAACCTTCAGTATTTATTCTGTTCAAAATAATGATTATTTTTTTTTTATTCTGTTGGCATTTGGTATTATTTAATTCTCTCACATTTAAAAAGCCATTGACTCTGTTTAACAAAGAGAATCCTCAGTCTATCTGACATGTTGAAATTATACTTTCTGGGGGTGCCTGGGTGGCTCAGTCGTTCAGCGTATGCCTTCAGCTCAGGTCATGGTCCCAGGGTCCTGGGATCGAGCCCCGCATCAGGCTCCCTGCTCCGCGGGAAGCCTGCTTCTCCCTCTCTCACTCCCCCTGCTCGTGTTCCCTCTCTCGCTGTGTCTCTCTCTGTCAAATAAATAAATAAAATCTTTAAAAAAAAGAAATTATACTTTCTGAAGAAAAGTTCCCCCAAATTCTTGAGTTTTTAAATACTCCATTGAATGAAGCCCGCTTATTTCTTGTTCATGGTTGTCAATATTTCTTTAACAGTAAGATTATGCAAATTAAAAAAGAGCAGTGTTATTAAAGTGCTCCATTGCTAAAAAGGACTTATTGAATATATTAAAGAGTTGATGAGAATTAGATCCCTTTAAGTACCTGTTCTTAAAAGGAACATTTTTTATGAAGAGGAAAAGGAATTCCCACTCAAAGTGGACAAGTGAACAATGATTATGGCACTTGTCAGAGCTATTTTTCAAATGGATTCCCCCCTTGAAGAATTTTATTGCTTTACATAGATATTCCTAAACACTCATCCAGTGTGGGAACAAGTGAAATCAGTATATGTCATGATGAAGAAGGGAATCATGATCGATAACAATGTTTGTTTTTTTTTCCCCCAGTGGACAACAATTTTAAAAGTCACTAATCAAGAGATGAAATGTAATCCTGAAGAGTGGCAAAGCAGTTCCTGCCAGGAAAGATGGATGGTATTGTATGCTTTAACAAATCACATTGAAGAGCAGTTCTCAGAGTTGTTGAGTTTATTTCAGTAGATGTTCAGGACACCAGCTCATATGATAATGTTGAGCATGTTTTCTCATTACTGTATGTTCAGTGCAGAAAAGAACAATATAATTTGGATGTAGAAGCCATGTTACAATGTAATTGGAGCATAAATTGTCACTGCAAGAAACCTTATTTAAGAATTCTGCAAAACAGGAAACAGTAAGAAAAAGTCGATATTCAGGGAAATATAATTAAAGAGGTATGTACTGTAAATACTTATAATTTATCTTGGACAAACACAAATACTTTTTTAGTATAAGTATGTCCCATACACTATTTTTCTCTTATCTCAGTGTACATATGCACAGGTAATTAGAAATAATTCAAATCTAACTGGGTGTCCTGTGGCATTTTTCAAATTCTTTTTTTTTAATTGTGTAAAGAACATTTAACAAGAGATCTATCCTCTTAATAAAACTTTAAGTATACAATATGTTATTATTGACTGGGGTCTTGTGTTTTTATGTGCTGAATCTGGTGACCCTAGTAATGCTACGATCTGAACTTGGGTCTTTTGACTGCACCCCTGCTGCTCTTTCCACTGTGATCTTCCCTCTAGTTGATTTCACCAACTAACCAACCGCATGAGTATGTTTGGAATTAAGTCTCACAGTGACTTTTTAAATACTTTATTGGTGCCCTAGACATCTGGAGAATTTCCCCGCAGGGAAAATACGGAATCTCATCTTCATGCCTCTCTTCCCACCCATTAGAGCATTCTTCTGGACAGTTTGTTGAGTTAGGCAATACGGAAGATTCTCTTCATTGTTGAAAGATGAAGTCAATAGCATTCTAGGTGTAGCCTTTACAGCAGCTCTGTGATGTTTAAAGTGCACTGCATTCAGCTCGGAAAGGACACAGAAAGCTCCAAACTGGAATTATGTCACTTCAACAGGATTCACGAAAACAATGTTATTATTGTTAATTATGGTTTAAATACATTTTATTTTTTATTTTTTTAAAGATTTTATTTATTTATTTGACAGAGAGAGACATAGCGAGGGAGGGAACACAAGCAGGGGGAGTGGGAGAGGGAGAAGCAGGTTTCCCGCTGAACAGGGAGCCCAATGTGAGGCTCGATCCCAGGACCCTGGGATCACGACCTGAGCTGAAGGCAGATGCTTAATGACTGAGCCACCCAGGCGCCCCGTTAATCATGGTTTTAATCAAGACTATGTACGCAGTTGACAAAGTGTATGGATATGCATTATTCTATTTGATCCTCACAATAACTCTATGGGGGTAATTTATATTTATTTTTGTGTGGAAATTAAGGTTTTGCGATGAAATAACTTGTCCTGGGTTGTGCAACTAGTAAGTGCCAGAGCTTGGATCTTTGCCCTCATCTTCCCTACTCAGGTCCTGAGCATTTCCACTGCACAGTGCTGCTCGGTTGGTGTGAGAACGTACCTTCTGAGGCCACCTGTCAGTTTGTTAACTTGTGTGGGGGCCCACTCTCCAATTATATTCCGCGCATTTTGTTACCGAGAATGCAAATATATGATTAGTCTTAATCTAAACTAATCTTAAACTTAATCTTAATCTAAACTAAACTAATCTGAAACTTAATCTAAACTAACTAAAAATGATTAGTTTAAATTTTACAATTCCTTGTGAAATTAGCAAATTCAGAGTGGATTTTATCCACATCCTAGCTGCCTACTGCCTCAGAATTCTTTGCACATCAGGAGCTGGCAGATCTTGGAGGCTGAGCACAGATTGGGCCCAGCTGCTCAATGCACTCCACACTTATTACTGGGAACTCCTGGAGTGAGGTAGACCCTCTGGGCAGGGAACACTTTCCCTTCAGATTTAGTTTCAACACGCATTTTTTGAATGCCAATTATATGCAAAACACTTTCACATATGATAGCTCATATGAAAGCTTATAACTCAAAGGAGGGAGGGTAGTATTCTACTTTGAGATGCAGAAATTGGGATCTGAAAAGTTAAGATGCTGTAACTTAAAAAAAAAAAAAAAAAAACAGGCCTAAATGTGAGACCTGAAAACATAAAACTAAAAGAAAACATAGGCAGTGACCTTAGCAACATATTTCTGGATATGCCTCCTCCAGCAAGGGAAACAAAAGTAGCAATAAACCATTGAAAATATACCAAAATAAAAAACTTTTGCATAGTGAAGGAAGCCATCAACAAAACAAAAAGGCAACCTACTGAATGGGAGAAGATATTTGTGAATGATATATCTGATAAGGAGTTAATACTCAAAAAATATAAAGAATTTATACAGATGAACACCAAAAAAACCCCCAAATAATCCAATTAAAAATGGGCAGAGGACCCGAATAGACGTTTTTTCCAAAGAAGACAGCCAGATCGCCAAGAGACACATGAAAAGATGCTAAACATCACCCAACATTATGCCAGTCAAAACCACAATGAGATATCACCTCCACCAGTCAGAATGGTTAAAATCAAAAACACAAGTAGTAACAAGTGTTGGCGAGGATGTGGAGAAAAGGGAACCCTCTTACACTGTTGGTAGGAATGTAAGTTGGTACAGCCACTGTGGAAAACAGTATGGAGGTTCCTCAAAAATTAAAAATAGAATTACTGTATGATCCAGTAATTCCACTACTGGGTATTTAAAGAAATGAAAACACTGGGGCGCCTGGGTGGCTCAGTTGTTGAGCGTCTGCCTTTGGCTAAGGTCAGGATCGAGCCCCGCATCGGGCTCCCTGCTCCGCGGGAAGCCTGCTTCTCCCTCTCCCACTCCCCCTACTTGTGTTCCCTCTCTCACTGTGTCTCTCTCTGTCAAATAAATAAAATCTTTAAAAAATAAAAAAATAAAAAGAAAGGAAAACACTAATTCAAAAAGATATTTGCACCCCTGTGTGTACTGCAGCATTATTTACAATAGCCATGATATGGAAGCAACCTAATTGTCCATTGATAGATGAATAGATAAAGAAGATGTGGTACACACACACACACACACACACACACACACACAAATACAAACACACACACACTCATGCATGCATATACACAATGGAATATTACTCGGCCATAAAAGAGAATGATATCTTGGGCGCCTGGGTGGCTCAGTCGTTAAGTGTCTGCCTTTGGCTCAGGTCATGATCCCAGGGTCCTGGGATCGAGCCCCGCATCGGGCTCCCTGCTCCGCGGGAAGCCTGCTTCTCCCTCTCCCACTCCCCCTGCTTGTGTTCCCTCTCTCTCTGTGTCTCTCTCTGTCAAATAAATAAATAAAATCTTTAAAAAAAGAGAGAGAGAATGATATCTTGCTGTTTAGGACAAAATGAACGGACATAGAGGATATTATACTAAGTGAAATAAGTAAGAGAAAGACATATGATTTCACATATATATGGAATCTAAAAAACAGAACAAATGAATAAACAGACAGAAACTGACTCATAAATACAGAGAACAAACTGGTAGTTACCAGAGGGGCAGGGAATGGGTAAAATAGGTGAAACTGGATGAAGAAATACAAACTTCTGGGGTGCCTGGGTGGAGCAGTCGGTTAAGCGCCCAACTCTTGGTTTTGGCTCAAGTCACGATCTCAGGGTCTTGAGACTGAGCCCCATGTCGGACTCAGCACTCAGTGTGGAGTCTGCTTGAGATTCTCTCTCTCCCTCTCCCTCTGCCTCTCCCCCCTGCACTTACACTCTCTCTCAGTAAATAAATCTTTAAAAAATATATAAACTTCCAATTTTTAAAATAAATATGTCATGGAGATGAAAAGTAAAGCATAGAGAATATAGTCAATAATATTCTAATAATGGTGTAGGGTGACAGATGGTGACTATACTTACCATGGTGAGCAATGCATAATGAATAGAATTGTCAAATCACTATGTTGGGCACCTGAAACTAATATAACACTGTACGTTCAGTTCAATAATAAAGAAATTTTAAAAAGAACCCAGTAGCTCAATATCCCTAGAGGAGCTTAAAACAAAAGAGTAAGTCATCTGTTTAGACACCATCTAATCTGTCTGGAATCAGGAGAACTGTAGCTGGATTTCCTAGCCCTGGAAGTTTCTTCTTGATGCTAAGTCCCCAAAGCCATACTAATTCCTACTGTGCAAACAGAAGGAAAAAGTATCAGTCTAAAAGTAAACCTCCCATAATGCAAGAGGAAACACATGGCCCTTTTATCTTTCCCAAATGTGAGGAATACAGTAGGTGGTCTGATCCTGGTTTCAGAGAACTTGAGAGCACTAAGAAAGGCTGAGCTTTTTAAAGCAAAAAGCTGTGCTCAGCTTTTCTGTCAATGTGACATCAGCCTCCTGTGCCCACATAGCCCCTAGCCTTCTTATTTCTTAAATGATGTCCTTCTATCTAATGACTGCAGTCCCAGACCCTGATGGTTCAGATAAACAATGTGCCAAGTCTTGGCAGCTGTATCTCTTCTTGGTGGGAAGGTCAGAAAGTCCTTTAAAAAATCTGAGAGACACAAAAATATTACTAACATGCAGGAATTTAGAAAGGACTGCAAATGCCTTCTGCAGCTTGCACCCAAGGATCTTCTATAGGATCATTGCTCATCTCCCTTCTTCTACCAGCATATATTCAGTCTTCATTGCCTCCGTGCCTCTGCGTATGCTGTTCGCGCTGTTCTTTTTCACCTCTGGAGGAAAACTCACTCATCCTGGAGAACATTTCAGCTTCTCAGTAAAATAGCTTCCAGCAACTCTGGAAATTTAGCCACTTCCTCATCTGTGCTTGTATAAGCCTTTCTTCATATCTCTATTATAATACCTATCGTATTATATTATAATTATGTGTTAAACTTGAGAGCAGAGATCATGTCTCAATCATCTAGTGCTTAACATAGCTCTTAGCTGATATAGATACTCAATGCATTTTTTTGAACAAGTGAACCTTGTTTAAATTGTTTGCTTTATTTGTCTGAAAAACTAGTTTAACACTGTGGTTGTCTTTAATAAGACAGTTTATTCTTATTTACTTGCTGTAGGAGGAACACAGTAAAAGCACTAATAGCATTGCTCCTGGAAAGCTGTCAATTATGTCAAACTTACCCAAAGAAGTGGGAAAAATCTACAAATTAAAATGTTAAACATGGCATGATAATAATGACAAAAATGTGTTTATAAAATCATTTGCATTTCCAATTCTCCTTCCTCTCAACAGTATATAACCAAAAAATGGTACACAAACATCACGTGTAGACTTTGCATCAGAAGAGGTCTTCAAAAAGACCAAATAATAGATTTTTTTTACAGTGAAAAGGGATCTCTTGATTTCCTAGTTCAAACCTCTGCTATGTATGAATCTCTATACTGACAAATGCTCATGAAGCTTCTACTTGAACACTTGCAGTGTAGGAGAACTCACTACCTAAGAAGGTACCTGATTCCTTCTTTTCTTTGTGTGGAGATCAATGCAGGGCTTGAACTCATGACCCTAAGATCAAGAGTCAGATGCTTAACCAACTGAGCCCCCTAGGCACCCCTTGATTCCTTATTTTAATAGTTAAAATGTCCAAGTTCAACTCAAATCTGCCTTCTTGTAATCTTTAACCATTAAACTCAGTCCTTTCTTCCTTAAACCACAGTAAATATTCCTTCCTTGTGATAGCACCATCAAAAATTAAAAGCAGCTATTTATGGTCACCCCAAGTCTTTTTTTTTAAAGATTTTATTTATTTATTCATGAAAGACAGAGAGAGAGAGAGAGAGGCAGAGGGAGAAGGAGGCTCCCAAGGAGCAGGGAGCCCGATGCGGGACTCGATCCCAGGACCCTGGGATCATGACCTGAGCCGAAGGCAGATGCTTAACCATCTGAGCCACCCAGGCGCCCAGGTCACCCCAAGTCTTTTCCAGACTTTTCCAGTTTCATTCAACTGCTTCTCATATGTCAGGTCTTCCAACATTTTCAGCAATGTGGTTCATATCCTCTAGTCACATTGTAGTTTGTCTGTAGCACTTCTGAGATGGAGTCTGGACATACACTCTAGATGAGGTTTGCCCAGCGAAGAGGATTAATACATATCGCTCATTCTAGACTCTGTATAGGTACTGTCCAAACTTGAACTGGCTTGTACTTGGTGTAGAGTCAAACTTTGGCAATGGTTAGCAGGAAAGGGCATAACCTGCAACCTGGATAGGAGCAGACCTAAGAAAATGAATCCAATGCTGGGACTTCAGTTGGGAGGCTGCAAAAGGCTAGGCCAATTAACGACTGGAATGCAAAGAAGAGCTACATTTCTAGGGAGACACTGAGATAGTAAGAATCAGAATGGCTCTGGAGTCATAAAGACCTTTGTTGAACTCCGTCTTCTTCACTTTCCAATCCTTAGTTTCCTCATGTGAAAGTTGGGCTAATAACAGTATTTACTTTAAAGGATGGCGATGAAGACTTACTTCATGGGATAATACACATGAAGTCTGGCAGATAGTGCTTAGCAAGTGTTTTCCTTGCAAATTAAAATATATAAATGAAATTTAAGTTAAATGAATTTTAAAGTAATTTCACATTTAAAGCTTTAAAATTAATTACATACAAAGCATTTTCTCAAAATATTTTTAACACTTTAAGAAAAGCACTATATCTATTTTTTTTTTTTTTTGGAAAGATGACCAGGAATAATATGGATTGATTGAAAATGGCTTATAAAGTAAGAATAACATAATGCTGGGGTGCCTGGGTGGCTCAGTTGGCTGAGCGGCTGCCTTCAGCTCAGGTCATGATCCCAGGGTCCTGGGATCGAGCCCCGCATTGGGCTACCTGCTTCTCCCTCTCCCTCTGCCTGCCGCTCTCCCTGCTTGTGCTCTCTCTCTCTCTCTCTCTCTGTCAAATAATAAATAAAATCTTAAAAAAAGAATAACATAATGTGATTCTTTATAATCCTCGCAATAATTATACCAATAGTGTGGCTCTAACCAATACACCTATTTTCAGATTTTACTTTCATACAATAACTTTACCATTAACCTTTGAAATCAGTCTTTCTTATATTATAAATTCATTAATCCAGTCAGAATTATAATTCGATATTTGTTAGAAATCTTTGCATAAACTCTTTTTCCTGGCCCACGTTGTTTTCCTTGTAATATCCAATTATTTAAAATGTGAGAGGGATGGGCACCGCCCAATGAGGGTGTGTGTGTGACTTTGAACCTATAGTTACAATCCAGAGAACTGGGAGTGACATTATCTGTGACAATAAAAAAGCTTCTCTTGGTGAGTGGAATACCTGTATATAAAAGTCACACTTGAGGGTCTACGGTTCATCAGCCTTCACAAGTTGATTCAACTTTGAGAAAGCATCAGCTGCCAATACACCTGAAAGATCTTGTCACAAGACATAGTGTGGTGAGTAATCTTTAGTTTCTCTTTTAAATTTTATTTGAGTTTTTTTTCATAATTGAGCAATTATATAATGTGTACTATTTTCTATAAAAATGCTGTCAAGGTAAATTATTAAGGGACAGTTTGAATTCTGTTTAATATATAATGCCACAGTACAAAATAAATTTATGCTGCTAAAATGCTCTTAATCATAATTTTTTGATTCAAGTCTTTCAAGATGCCTTGCTTTTTCTAAATGCATCTGAAATTACACAAAAATAATTAAAATTTGGCATGATATGCTCTGAAATTTTGAAATAGAACAGCCTAGTAAAGAATGAGTAATTCTGATTTAAATAACCAATACAAATATTAAGTTGTGTTGAAATTCGTTTGTCCTTCAGGATATCTTTATCTAGACTGTTTGTTTTATAACTCATAGAAAGCTCAAATCTATGTATTATAGTTGGAAAAATGCAGTTTTACTGCTGGATAATCCCTTTACATAAAGCCTTTCCAAATTTGCTATTTTGAAAACTGTACGTGAATTTTAAGCGTGTTTTACAACTGCTCTTTTGCTTTTTCATGGCATTCTTATACGAAGCTCTTCTCTCTATTAAGAACAAGGAAGCCAAGGAGAGATGTCTTAAGTTACTAGGTGAACGTGACAAAGCCAGGACTAGATAGCAATGTTCCTATCCTCTAGCTACAGTGCCTCTTCCTGGCATAAACCAACACTAAAGAATCTTCATTTGTAGCTCCATCAATAGCTTTATATTACAGAGTGAAAATAAACATAGTAGATTATAATGTTTCTAATGCGACTTCTAAATGACGCTATTTCCCTTTAAAATATGAGTACACAGACCTCCTATGTATGTTAAAATAGAGAACGTCAAGCATTAAGAAAAAGCGCTTCTGTAATAATAGGCTTTGCAATTACTGAAATGCAGATTAAGGTAAGACTATTCTATTTTGAGATGAAAAGCCTTATGAGCAAAAGAGGAAAGTGCTAAAAATTATACTCAAACGAGACTGTTAATAAAGTAAGTTGAGTAAGACAGACAAGCATTCCATATGGAGTCAGGGCTCTACATCTGTAAACAAGTAATTAAGTAGATGATTTTAAAATACTTTCACACATTCTTTTTAATGATAGGGGTGTGCATTAATTCATTAAAAATCTCTAAATCAGAGCCCATTAAGTTTGTGTTTATGGTTATTATTGCAGTGCCTGAAATGAAGTTGACTTATGAAAAAAGAAATTTGCTAAGTAAATAAACCGTATTAGTAATTTACGTGGTTACAAGGGCACCTGGGTGGCTCAGTAGGTTAAGCGTCTGCCTTTGGCTCAGGTCATGATCCCAGGGTCCTGGGATCAAGCCCCGCATCAGGCTCTTTGCTCAGCGGGGAGCCTGCTTCTCCCTCTCCCTCTGCTGTTCCCCCTACTTGTACACTCTTTGTCAAATAAATAAATAAAACCTTTAAAGAGAAAGAGAGCCATCTTCAAGCAAACTATAAGCACTTAATCATAACCAACATAAAATGTGGGAGGAAATTCTAAAAAGGAAGCCTTTCCATTCTTCATGTGGCTTAAAATTCATGTATTAAAACTTGCCCAAAATTCTCAAAAGATACTTAAGAAAGTAAACTAATCTATCTGATTCCTAAATCAAATTATGTGTGTATAAAATATATACAAATATATACTAATGTATCTGTAAAATAAAGTCTTTCATGAAAACCAATTCAATTAGTTGTTGTAACACTCTCTGCGCAGTTGTATGGTTGTAATGATACCTACTATAAATTTAATTGTACATTTTGGCATATTAAAAATATTTTTAAATACTTTCTTTTTGCTTTTCCTTTTAGTGAAGATGCTGTCTGCAAAAGACATGGTTAAAGTAATGATTGTCATGTTTGCAATTTGTTTTCTTGCAAAATCAGATGGGAAACCTGTTAAGTAAGTATTGTAACCTCTTCTGCATGGTGAGAGAATGGGAATTGGCTTTCTGAGGCTGGCTTTATGATCTGGAAGAGGAGAGCTAATGGAGTGATCCTCCCTCTTTCTGTTCCCTCCAGGAAGAGATCTGTGAGTGAGATACAGTTTATGCATAACCTGGGCAAACACCTGAGCTCCATGGAGAGGGTGGAATGGCTTCGGAAGAAGCTGCAGGATGTGCACAACTTTGTTGCCCTTGGAGCTCCGATAGTGCACAGAGATGGTGGGTCCCAGAGGCCCCGGAAGAAGGAAGACAACGTCCTGGTTGAGAACCATCAGAAAAGTCTCGGAGAAGCTGACAAAGCTGATGTGGATGTATTAACTAAAGCTAAATCCCAGTGATGACAGATATATCAGAGCACTGCTATAAACAGCACTGGGCAACAATATTACATGCTGCTAACATTTTCAAGCTCTTAAGATTAATAAACACCAAAATTTACATCTAATCCATTGCTAGCCCTGATAGCTGACATTTTAATTGATTATTTTGATTCTACTTTAATTCATTTAAGAGCTCTTTTAAGTATTCTATTTCTATTGTTTATTCTTTTTAAACTATGTATTTGCATAATTTATAAAAGAATAAAATTGCCCTTTTTAACCTCTCTCCCATCTTATGATGCAAAATAAAAAATTTAATGATCATGATTTTAAATAAATGAAGTTGAGTGTTTCTCACTTGTTATAAGAATGCTTTCTGGGGTTATGAGTAATACCAAAATGTTTAAATTGATCTTGAGTCGAAGAATAATGCAAGATGATTTTTTAATCATGTGTCTCGCATTCCCATATTTTGACATCCTTTTAATACTACCAAAGTACTAGGTCCTCAAATCCCCACTAGCTAGATACTATTGTCTTCATTTCAGGAAAGGAAATGCTCAGCAAGGAAAGGCAGAAAGTGGTCCGAAACTTGAAAAAGCATTTGTCTACACAGTAGTCTGGATCCCAAATTTCAAAGAACAGAATTTTTGTATTTATTAGAATAGAATTTCATTCACTTGTCATTTGACAAATATCGATTTACTGTCCTTTATTTGTCATGTACTGTATTAGACACTGGACATATGCTGGTAAGCAAAATGGACACTGTTCCTATCTTAATGGGGCCTACAATTTAGTAGGAAAGACAGACATTAATTCATTCTTAGTTTTGATAAACACTATGAAAGAAAAGTACAAGATACTCCAGAAGTGTATAACACAGAGCCTTGTTCTATTTAGATCAATGCTATCCAAAAGAACTTTCTGTGATGATGGGAATGTTCTAGATTCTGTGCTGTCCAATATAGTGTCTACATGTGCAATTAAAATGTGCCTTGTGTGGGGCCCTGGCTGTCTTAGTAAAGCACGTGACTCTTGATCTCAGGGTTATGAGTTTGAGCCCCACATTGGGTGGACAGATTACTAATAAAAATAAATACACTTTAAAAAATGTTTTTAAAAAAATAAAATATGCCTTGTGTCACCAAGGACTAAGACCCCATCCTGGCCTCAAAGAGTTCACGTTCGAATGAGGAAGACAGAGATGTCAGCAAGTACTTACAATATTACATGTGAAATGCACAACACAATGATACACAGAGAAGGGAACAGATCTTCCCGATGTAGGGAATAACTGAGATGGGACTGAAATGGCAAGTAAATTTTGCAAAATGTAGAGGAATATTAACAAATGTCAGGCATCCTGGTGGAATCCATCAGGCTTTGGTTGAAACGCAGAGAACAAAATCTACTTCAGTTAGTTTAAATGGAAAGGGATTCATTACACAATCATTGAGAATGCTGATGAAAATAGACTCTTTTTTAAACTTGGAGGAAAAACTCGCAAAGTCACCAAGAGAGTTGTTCTCTTCTAATATCAGCAGTTGACTGATAGTATCCTGAGACTGCCCTGATCAGGAGGCAGCTGCTTCCTACTGCTATTCCAGAAACAAACTGTACCTGCTATGACCAACCCCAGAGGAAACAGATGGCAAGCACTTTGCTTCTTGACATCTAGTGTGCCTTGTTGCTGGAATCTGCTAGCACTAGCACAACAAAATCAGCCCCCTCTGCCCCCAACAACAGTACTTGCCAGCAGAAAGGGAGAAGTAGAAGAATCACCTTACTTAGGTCTGCCCAACCTCAAAGGAGTGCATACGATTGACCGAACCTAAATTTCTTCTAGAACCTTAGCTGCAGAGGTGTCTGGGGAATGTAGTTTTCAACTTTCCTGCCTACCGTCTAATACAAGAATAAGCACTAGAAGGTGGTGTGGACAGTGCCTCTAGCTCCTTGGTAGTGTCAAGCCTCACTGATACTCTTTTTTTTTTTTTTTAAGTGCCTTGTGTGGGGCCCTCAGCCAGGGCCCCACACAAGGCACTCCATGCTGGGCGTGGAGCCCAATGTGGGGCTTAAACTCAAAACCCTGAGATCAAGACCTGAGCTGAGACCAAGAGTCAGTCGCTTAACCAACTGAGCAACCCAGGTGCCCTCTCAGTGAGTATTCTTGAATATGTCCCCTTAAGGAACTGTGTGAGAATTTCCTTGGGATATTTACCCAAGGGCAGAATCCTGATACATAAACAAGCTTTTCAAGACTGCCTGTAAATTACATGTACAGTTTCTAGTCACACTAGAAGAATGAGGCATTTCTGCCTATTTCCACCTACAATTGGAAGTATATGCATTTATAAAAAGTTTTGTCCCATTGATGGTAAGTGGTAACTTACTGTTTTTTGGTTTTTCAAAAATTTTATTGTTATGTTAATCACCATACATTACATCATTAGTTTTTGATGTAGTGTTCCATGATTCATTGTTTGTGCATAACACCCAGTGCTCCATGCAGAATGTGCCATCTCCAATACCACCACCAGGCTAACCCATCCTCCCACCCCCCTCCCATCTAGAACCCTCAGTTTGTTTTTCAGAATCCATCATCTCTCATGGTTTGTCTCCCCCTCCGATTTCCCCCCCTTCATTCTTCCCTTCCTGCTATCTTCTACTTCTTTTTTTTTTCCTTAACATATATTGCATTATTTGTTTCAGAGGTACAGATCTGTGATTCAACAATCTTGCACAATTCACAGCACTCATCAAAGCACATACCCTCCCCAATGTCTATCACCCCGCCACCCCATCCCTCCCACCCACCCCACTCCAGCAACCCTCAGTTTGTTTCCTGAGATTAAGAATTCCTCATATCAGCGATGTCATATGATACATGTCTTTCTCTGATTGACTTATTTCACTCAGCATAACACCCTCCAATTCCATCCACGTCGTTGCAAATGGCAAGATCTCATTCCTTTTGATGGCTGCATAATATTCCATTGTATATATATACCACATCTTCTTTATCCATTCGTCTGTCAATGAACATCTTGGCTCTTTCCACAGTTTGGCTATTGTGGACGTTGCTGCTATAAACATTGGGGTGCACGTACTCCCTTCAGATCCCTACATTTGTAGTTAACTTATTGTTTTAATTTGCCTATCTCTGATTACTAGTGAGACTGAACTTCTCTCTACATGTTGGCCCCTTGGGCCTCCCTGTCTGCGTACTTTTTTTTATATCCTTTGCCAATTTTTTTAAAGATTTTATTCATTTATTTGACAGAGAGAGACACAGCGAGAGAGGGAACACAAGCAGGAGGAGTGGGAGAGGGAGAAGCAGGCCCCCAGTGGAGCAGGGAGCCCAATGTGGGGCTCAATCCCAGGTCCCTGGGATCATGACCCAAGCCGAAGGCAGACGCCTAACAACTGAGCCACACAGGTACCCTCCTTTGCCAATTTTTAATTCGTTTTCTGGCCCTGTTAATTTTGAGTTCTTTGCATATTCTAATACAAATTCCTTGTTGGTTTTCAATGTCATAAATATTTCCTCCCAGTGTATCATGTATTTACTAACTCTATGCTTAATTTTGATGGACACAAATATACCAATTTTTCACTTACTGTTTGTGTTTTGGAGTCTTATTGAAGAAGTCTTTCCCCAATCCTAGGTCACAAAGTTATCTCTTACATCCGCATTAGAGGTTTACCTTTCACTTTTAAGTATTTATTGTTCTGGAGTCTAACTTTGTGTACGACAAAATGTTATGTTGCAACTTTATTATTATGGACAGTGTTCCAAATGCCATCTATCAAACAATTTTTATTTCCCCATAGCTTTGTAGATAATTTTAAAAATCATATCTTAAGTTCCCATGTAAATATGGGTTTGTTTGTTTGTTTGTTTGTTTATTACTCTTAGGGAGTGAAAAATTGCTTTACTATGCTCTTTGAATCAACTTTCAGTCCCTGAAAGGTCAGTCTCAGATGGGGGCCCACAAGTCACTCTTCCCTGACTTTGTCTTATCCCTTAACTTAATCCTTGGATATTGTGTCCCTCTGAATGTCTCTAGCCCTATCATTCTCCTCCCCACGTGGCCCATACACAGGAAATCTTCTTTCCCAAGTCTTCAGGGATTGGGCCTGTGAGTATCCAACACAGACTATACAGAACTCTACAGAAACAAGTTCTTGGTTCCGTTTTAAAGTAGCAGTTCATGGAGGTGGCCCCTCCAAGGACATGCTGGAGAAAGAAACAACCTGCCCTTAAACTGGGCCTGTTGGGTCTAGTTCAACTTCATCCCAAGCAAAGCCCAGTATTTAGAATAGTCAGGGTTTTTTTTAAAAGATTTTATTTATTTATTTGACAGAGAGAGAGAGAGAGAGAGAGCACAAGCAGGAGAAGCCCGATGTGGGACTGGATCCCAGGACCCCAGGATCATGACCTAAGCCGAAGGCAGTTGCTTAACCGACTGAGCCACCCAGGCGCCCGAATAGTCAGCTTTTAAAATCAATGATTAATTTTTGCAATTCTTATCCTAAAGCTTCCTTTTCAGTAAAACAAATTGAATAGTTTTCTCAACCATATAAACTCCTGCTACTAACAGAAGAGCTCAGGAGTGTATGATCTATTGGTTTCATTCTACATGGTCTTCTTTTTAGACAGGGATCACGTCTCCTTGAGAGGACTGTGGCCAAATTGCAACATCTGTAGCTTCCTTGGCATAGATCTTCATGGGTTGTACATTCTCACAGTCTCTTAGGATCCCAGGTCAGAAAAGTGGATGAAGAAGTTCTGAGGAAGATATATTTATGAAGGCACGTACATGGAAACCATAAGTGGCACTGAAAAATGAAATGGCTTTCAGGTTACAATCCAGGAAATTCCCCACCTCTGCAAGTTTGGGTTCATGTGGAGAACAGTCTCAGTGTCTGTGTTGGCAGTGGCTTCATGTCCCTGCTTGAGGCTCACAACCCAGAACCCCAGATCTGAGGATACCAGGAAAGACCCTTCATAATAAGCAGATGCCCTGCAAACACCCACAGCCCATTCCAGTGTTTCTCCAACTTCTACCTCCCAGTAGTGGCAGCCAGAGGTGAAGCAGGAGGACCCCAGGACACAAACAGCAGAGATGAATGTTTTGGCACTCTGGTGGTCTCATCTGGATCTACCTACCTCCCATATTCGGCAGGTCTTTAAGAGAATATGAGGAATCACTGGCTGTGGCTAGATCCAGAATCATATTCACAGAGAATCTCAGCATCCAGCACCACCTGCTTATCAGAGGCATCATCACTTTGATTTCAGCCACCAGTTTCCCCAGGGCCATGTTGGTCTGGATTCTCCGGATCCAAGAGATGTCAGGACACTGGGGCCAAGTGAAAAGGCTGTCCTGATTCTCCCTCTCCAAATGCTTGAAGCAGGTGAAGCCGAAGTGCTCTTTGCTGAATGTCAGATAGGCATCTTGGAACACAGGGCATGATGATGGAACATGTTGATTCTTTTCTGAGTTTTTCATCGCCTCCATTTCAATGTGGCTGTGTTCGGTTTTATGCTTCTCTGGGGTATTGCAACTTCTTAACTGGAATACAGACTTGTCATAAAGACATTTTGCTCTGGGGGTGCCTGGGTGGCTCAGTGGGTTAAGCGTCTGCCTTTGGTTCAGGTCATAATCCCGGGGTTCTGGGATCGAGCCCCACATCAGGCCCCTTGCTCAGCAGGAAGCCTGCTTGTCCCTCTACTGCTCCCCCTGCTTGTGCTCTCTCCGTCAAATAAATAAATAAAATCTTAAAAAAAAAAACTTTGAAAAAAAGATATTTTGCTCCGTATATCATGGTTAAATCAGTGTTTCTGTGAAGGGATGAGGGCTGAGGACTTTCTATTCCACCATCTTGCTGATGTCATTAACATAGGCTTATTTTTGAGCTCTGTTCATTCTATTCTATTGATGTATTTGTTTATTCCTGCAATATAAAGTACACAAACACTCATCTTCTTTATTTTATTTTATTTTTTAAAAGATTTTATTTATTTATTTGAGAGAGAGAATGAGATAGAGAGAGAGCATGAGAGGGGAAAGGGTCAGAGGGAGAAGCAGACTCCCTGCTGAGCCGGGAGCCCGATGCGGAACTCGATCCCGGGACTCCAGGATCATGACCTGAGCCGAAGGCAGTCGCTTAACCAACTGAGCCACCTAGGCGCCCTCATCTTCTTTATAGACCTGTATTCTACCATACAAATTTTAGAAGCTTGTTGAGTTCTTTTCTAAAAAAATACAGCTCCAATTTTGATTGAGATCATACTAAAATTATACATTAATTTTAGGAAGGATTGTTATCTTTATTATATCATCCTATCATCAATATAGTAAGATTCTTCTTCATCTATTCTGATTTCTTTTTATGACAAATAGAGTCTGTAGACATTTTCTCTGAAAAAATCTTATGTATCCTTCGTTAATTGCTAAATACTATATAGTTTTGTAGCTATTGTGAAAGATATCTATGTTTTCATTACACTTACTAGTTGGTTATTTTTGGTGTAGAGGAACATTATTCATTTTCATAATTTTATCTTATATATAACAACCCTCCTGAACTGTCTTATTAATTCTAATTGTTTGTCTCTTGATTACATTTGATTTTCTATGTAGATGATCGTATAATTTCAAAAAATAACACTTATTTCTCTTCTTCATCTGATTACTCATGTCTTTTTTCTTTTTCATTCCTTACAGTATTATCCAGTCCCTCTAATACCATGTTAATGAATGATAATAGTAGGCGTCCTTATTGTTTTCTTTTTTTAGTGATTTATTTATTTGTTTGAGAGAGAGAGTGAGCACACTCAAGGGGAAGGGTAGAGGGAGAGGGAAAGGGAGAGAAGCAGACTCCTAGCTGAGTGTAGAGCTCGACATGGGGCTCTATCCCACGACCATGAGATCATGACCACAGCCAGAACCAAAAGTTGAAAGCTTAACCAACTGAGCCACCGAGGTGCCCTCCCTATTGTGTTCTTGACTTTAGTGGGAGTGTCTTTAATTTCTCAACAAGAGAATGGTCTTTAAGAAACTGATGGCATTCCCTTCTATAACTAGTTTTCTAAGAGTTCTTCTGAAATTACAAAAGGGTATTAAACTTTATAAAATACTGTGTCTCCAAAAATAGGTAATTTTAGCTCATTAATGTGATTAAAATGAAATATTTTTGCATGCCAAGGAAAAAAAATCTACTTGATATTGATATGTTTTTACTTTTTAAATAGTAAAAGTTACTGTATATTCAGAAACATATATATGTAGATTTTTAAGAAAAAAATTAAAAAAGCAGCACGCCTGGGTGGCTCAGTTGGTTAGGTGTCAACCTTCAGCTTGGGTCATGATCCCGGGGTCCTGGGATCAAGTCCCACATCAGGCTCCCTGCTCAGCCGGGAGTTTGCTTCTCCTCCCTCTGCCACTCCCCTGGCTTGTGCTCTCTCTGGCTCACTCTCTCTCAAATAAATAAATAAAATCTTTAAAAAAAATTAAAAATAAAATAAAATAAAATAAAATAAAACACCCATTATTCACTACTCAGATTATGAAATAGAATATTGCCAATGCCCTGGAAATTCCTTATAAACTCTTCCTAATCACATCCCCCTTCATCATCACCTCCTTACTTTTATATTCACCATTATTTCCTTGCTTTTCTTTACAGAAAGATCCTTTGATTAGATGCATAGTCTAATTTTTTTTCAAATGCATGCTGTTGCATAATATGGATTCTGTCTTTCCAACCTGTGAAATCTATTTTCTTACCATCTACTATGGCTAAGAACTTGCTCCACATTTCTAGGTTTTTGCTAGTCAGCATGTCATTTAAAGGTACTCATTTCTGAATTAGTTAGGGTGAGCAAACTGCTGTAACAAATAGATCCCAAATGTATAACCACCTAAATTAAATAGAAGTTTCTATTTTTTAAACATTTTTTAATTTAGGGTGCCTGGTGGCTCAGTCGGTTAAGCATCTGCCTTTGGCTCAGGTCATGATCCCAGGGTCCTGGGATCGAGTCCCATATTGGGCTCCCTGCTTGGCAGGGAGTCTGCTTCTCTCTCTCCCTCTCCATGCTGCTCCCCCTGCTTGTGTGTGCTCTCTCTCTCACTCTCTCTCTGTCAAATAAATAAATACTTAAAAATTTTTTTTTAATTTAAATTCAATTAACTAACATATAATGTATTATTAGTTTCAGAGGTACAGGTCTGTGATTCATCAGTCTTATATAATACCCAGTGCTCATTACATCATGCGCCCTCCTTAATGTCCATCCCTCTATCCCCCTCCCCTCCAGCAACCCTCAGTTTGTTTCCTAAGATTAAGAGTCTCTTATGGTTTGTCTCCTTCTCTGGTTTCATCTTGTTTCATTTTTTCCTCTCTTCCCCTAAGATCCTGTTTTATTTCTTAAATTCCACATATCAGTGAGATCATATGATAATTGTCTTTCTCTGATTGACTTATTTCGCTTAGGATAATACCCTCTAGTTTCATCCACGTCATTGCAAATGGCAAGATTTCATTTTTTTTTTTGATGGAAGCATAATATTCCATTATATATATATATATATGTATATATATGCCACATCTTCTTTATCCATTCATCTGTCGATGGACATCTGGGCTCTTTCCATAGTTTGGCTATTGTAGACATTGCTGCTGTAAACATTGGGGTGCAGGTGACCCTTCGGATCACTACATTTGTATCTTTGGGGTAAATACCCAGTAGTGCAATTGCTGGATCATAGGGCAGCTCTGTCTTCAACTTTTTGAGGAAACTCCATACTGTTTTCCAGAGTGGCTGCACCAGCTTGCATTCCCACCAACAGTGTAGGAGGATTCCCCTTTCTCCGCATCCTCGCCAACATTTGTCATTTCCTGACTTGTTAATTTTAGCCATTCTGACTGGTGTGAGGTGGTATCTCATTGTGGTTTTGATTTGTATTTCCCTGATGCCTAGTGATGTTGAGCATTTTCTCATGTATCTGTTGGCCGTTTGTATGTCTTCCTTGCAGAAATGTCTGTTCATGTCTTCTGCCCATTTCTTAATGGGATTATTTGTTCTTTGGGTGTGGAATTTGATAAGTTCTTTATAGAGTTTGTATACTATCCCTTTATTTAATAAAACATTTGCTAGTATCTTCTCCCATTCTGCCAGTTGTCTTTTGGTTTTGTCAACTGTTTCCTTTGCTGTGCAAAAGCTTTTTATCTTGATGCAGTCCCAATAGTTCATTTTTGCTTTTGTTTCCCTTGCCTTTGGAGATGTGTCTAGCAAGAAGTTGCTGCGGCTGAGGTCAAAGAAGTTGCTGCCTGTGTTCTCCTCTAGGATTTTGATAGATTCCTGTCTCACATTTAGGTCTTTCATCCATTTTGAGTTTATTTTTGTGTATGGTGTAAGGAAATGGTCCAGTTTCATTCTTCTGCATGTGGCTGTCCAGTTTTCCCAACACCATTTGTTGAAGAGACTGTCTTTTTTCCATTGGATATTCTTTCCTGATTCATTGAAGATTAGTTGACCATAGAGTTGAGGGTCCATTCTGGGTTCTCTATTCTGTTGCATTGATCTATGTGTCTGCTTTTGTGCCAGTACCATACGGTCTTGATGATTACAGCTTTGTAATAGAGCTTGAAGTCTGGAATTGTGATGCCACCAGTTTTGGTTTTATCTTTCAACATTTCTTTGGCTATTTGGGGTCTTTTCTGGTTCCATACAAATTTTAGAATTATTTGTTCCAGCTCTGTGAAATAAGTTGATGGTATTTTGATAGGAATTGCATTGAATGTGTAGATTGCTCAAGGTAGCATAGACATTTTAATAATATTTGTTTGTCCAGTCCATGAGCATGGAACCTTTTCCCATTTCTTTGTGTCTTCCTCAACTTCTTTCATGAGTATTCTATAGTTTTTGCATACAAATCCTTTGCCTCTTTGGTTAGGTTTATTCCTAGGTATCTTATGGTTTTGGGTGCAATTGTAAATGGGATCGACTCCTTAATTTCTCTTTCTTCTGTCTCATTGTTAGTATATAGAAATGCAAATGATTTCTGTGCATTGATTTTATATCCTGCCACTCTGCTGAATTCCTGTATGAGTTCCAGAAATTTTGGGGTGGAATCTTTTGGGCTTTCAACATAGAGTATCATGTCATCTGCAAAGAGTGAGAGTTTGACTTCTTCTTTGCTGATTTGGATGCCTTTTATTTCTTTTTGTTGTCTGATTGCTGAGGCTAGGACTTCTAGTACTATGTTGAACAATAGTGGTGATAGTGGACATCCCTACCGTGTTCCTGACCTTAGGGGAAAAGTTTTTCCCCATTGAGAATGATATTCACTGTGGGATTTTCATAGATGGCTTTTACGATATTGAGGTATGTACCCTCTATCCCTATACTCTGAAGAGTTTTGATCAAGAAAGGATGCTGTACTTTGTCAAATGCTTTTTCTGTGTCTATCGAGAGGATCATATGGTTATTGTCCTTTCTTTTATTTATGTAGTGTATCACATTGATTGATTTGCAAATGTTGAACCACCCTTGCAGCCCAGGAATAAATCCCACTTGGTTGTGGTGAATAATCCATTTAATGTACTGTTGGATCCTATTGGCTAGTATTTTGGTGAGAAATTTGGCATCCATGTTCATCAGGGATAGTGGTCTGTAATTCTCCTTTTTAGTGGGGTCTTTGTCTGGTTTGGGAATCAAGGTAATGCTGGCCTCATAGAAAGTGTTTGGAAGTTTTATTTCCATTTTGATTTTTTTGAAACAGCTTCAGAAGAATAGGTATTAATTCTTCTTTAAGTGTCTGGTAAAATCCCCCTAGGAAGCCATCTGGCCCTGGGCTCTTGTTTTTTGGGAGATTTTCAATTACTGCTTCAATTTCCTTGCTGGTTATGGGTCTGTTCATGTTTTCTATTTCTTCCTGGTTCAGTTTTGGTAGTTGATACATCTCTAGGAATGCATCCATTTCTTACACATTGCCTAATTTGTTGGCATACAGTTGTTCATAATATGTTCTTATAATTGTTTGTATTTCTTCAGTGTTGGTTCTGATCTTTCCTCTTTCATTCATGATTTTATTTATTTGGATCCTTTCTCTTTTCTTTTTGATAAATCTGGCCATGTGTTTATCAATCTTATTAATTCTTTCAAAGAACCAGTTCCTTGTTTCGTTGATCTGTTCTACTGTTCTTTTGGTTTCCATTTCATTGATTTCTGCTCTGATCTTTATTATTTCTCTTCTCCTGCTAGGTTTAGGCTTTATTTGCTGTTCTTTCTCCAGCTCCTTTAGGTGTAAGGTTAGGTTGTGTATTTGAGACCTTTCTTGTTTCTTGAGAGAGGCTTGTATTGCTATATACTTTCCTCTTAGGACAGCCTTTGCTGCAATCCCAAAGATTTTTGAACAGTTGTGTTTTCATTTTCATTTGTTTCCATGAATTTTTTAAATTCTTCTTTAATTTCCTGGTTGACTCATTCATTCTTTAGTAGGATGCTCTTTAGCTTCCATGTATTTGAGTTCTTTCTAACTTTCCTCTTGTGATTGAGTTCCAGTTTCAAAGCATTGTGGTCCAAAAATATGCAGGGAATGATCCCAATCTTTTGGTACCGGTTGAGACCCGATCAGTATGTGATCTATTCTGGAGAATGTTCCATGTGCAATCGAGAAGAATGTGTACTCTGTTGCTTTAGGATGGAATGTTCTGAATATATCTGTGAAGTCCATCTGGTCCAGTCTGGCATTCAAAGCCCTTATTTCCTTGTTGATCTTTTGCTTAGATGATCTGTCCATTGCAGTGAGGGGGTGTTAAAGTCCCCCACTATTATTGTATTATTATTGATGTGTTTCTTTGATTTTGTTATTAACTGGCTTATATAATTGGCTGCTCCCATATTAGGGGTATAAATATTTACAGTTGTTAGATATTCTTGTTGGATAGATGCTTTATGATATAGTGTCTTTCCTTGTCCCTTATTACAGTCTTTGGTTTAAAATCTAACTTGTCCGATATAAGGATTGCCACCCAGCTTTCTTTTGATTTCCATTAGCATGATAAATGATTTTCCACCCCCTCACTTTAAATCTGGAGGTGTCTTTGGGTCTAAAATGAGTATCTTGCAGATAGCATATCGATGGGTCTTGCTTTTTTATCCAATCTGATATCCTGTGTTTTTTTGATTGGGGCATTTAGCTCATTTACATTCAGAGTAACTAGTGAAAGATATGAATTTAGTGCCATTGTACTACCTGTAAAGTGACTTACTGTATATTGTCCCTGTTCCTTTCTGGTCTATGTTACTTTTGGGCTCTGTCTTTCCTTAGAGGATTCCTTTTAATATTTCTTGTAGGGCTGGTTTGGTAATCACAAATTCATTTAGTTTCTGTTTGTCCTGGAAACTTTTTATCACTCCTATTTTGAATGACATCCTAGCTGGATAAAGTATTCTTGGCTGCATATTTTTCTCATTTAGCACCCTTAATATATCACGCCAGTCCTTTCTGGCCTGCCAGTTCTCTGCAGATAGTCTGCTGCCAATCTAATGTTTCTACTCTTATAGGTTACAGACTTCTTGTCCCACACTGTTTTCACGATTTTCTCTTTGTCTCTGAGATTTGTAAGTTTTACTATTAGATGTCAAGATGTTGGCCTATTTTTACTGATTTTGCGGGGGCTTCTCTGTGCCTCCTGGATTTTGATGCTTGTTTCCTTCCCTAGATTAGGGAAGTTCTCTGCTATAATTTGCTCTGATATACCTTCTGCCCCTCCCTCTCTTTCTTCTTCTTCTGGGATCCCAATTATTCTAATGTTGTTTCCCTGTATGGTATCACTTATCTCTCAAATTCTCCCCTTGTGATCCAGTAGTTGTTTATTTCTCTTTTCCTCAGCTTTTTTTATTCTCCATCATTTGGTCTTCTATATCACTAATTCTCTCTTCTACCTCATTTACTCTAGCAGTGAGACTCCATTTTTTATTGCATCTCATTAATAGCCTTTTTGATTTCGACTTGGTTAGATTTTAGTTCTTTTATTTCTTCAGAATGGGATTCTCTAGTGTCTTCTATGCTTTTTTCAAGTTCAGCTAGTATCTTTATAATCATTATTCTTTTGAACTCTAGTTTTGACATCTTACTTATGTCCATACTGATTAGGTCCCTGGCAGTCAGTACTTCCTCTTGTTCTCTTTTTTGAGGTGAGTTTTTCCATCTTGTCATTCTGTCTGAGAAAAATAGATGAACAAGATACTAAAATGACAACAATGACCTCAGAGAAATATACACTAAACAAATCAGAAGAGACCTGAAACCGGGGGAAAAAAAGGAAAAAAAAGAGAGAATATAATCAGACAAGTGAGCAGAATAGAGCAATACACTGGATTCTGTGTATATTTTGGTCTGTTTTTTAGAAAACTAGACCCCAAAATTGTAAAGAAAGAAAAACTTTTATATGTACAAATATAAAATTAAATGCAATGAGAGGATAGACTGTAACTGTAAAAATGGAAATTAAAAGACAAGGAAAAACAAAAGAGAAACAACAACAACAACAACAAAAAGGAAGGGATATAAACAGACAGGTAAATAGAACAGAGCAATACATTATCTCCTGAGTGTATTTTGGTTAGTTTGTTAGAACGAAATACAACTCAAAATTGTGAAGAAAGAAAAACTTATATATACAAAACTAAATTAAATACATTGAAAGGATAGAATGTAATTATAAAGATGAAAATTAAAAAAGACTTTAACAAAACAAACAAACAAACAAAAACCCCCAAAAAACAAAAAGGAAGAAAAAAAAAAAGAGAATATGATCAGATAGGTAACTGGAACAGAGCCATACACTAGATTTTGTGTGTATTTTGGTCTGTTAGAAGAAACTGCATCCCAAAATTGTAAACACAGAAAAACTTATATATATGCAAAAATAAGATTAAATACAGTGAAGGGATAGAATGTAACTGTAAAAATGAAAATTAAGGGCACCTGGGTGGCTCAGATGGTTGGGCGTCTGCCTTCGGCTCAGGTCATGATCCCAGGGTCCTGGGATCGAGTCCCGCATCGGGCTCCTTGTTAAGCAGGGAGTCTGCTTCTCCCTCTCCCTCTGCCTTTCCCCCTGCTTCTTCTCTGTCTCTCCCGCAAATGAATAAATAAAAATCTTTAAAAAAAAAAAGAGATCTTTCTTTAAAAAAAAAATAAATAAATAAATAAATAAAAATTAAAATTAAAATTAAAAAAGATTTAAATAAGGAATTGATAAAATAAGAAATTGGGGCACCTGGGTGGCTCAGTTGGTTAAGCATCTGCCTTTGGCTCAGATCGTGATCCCAGGATCCTGGGATCAAGTCCCATATTGGGCTCCCTGCTCGATGGGGAGCCTGCTTCTCCCTCTCCTCCCCACTCGTGTTCTCTGTAGCTCTCTATCAAATAAATAAATAAAATCTTTTTTAAAAAAAATAAGAAATTGGTTGAAAAAGGAAGGAAAAAAAAACAAAAATTAAAGTTGAGACTAAAGAATCATGGGGGGAAAAGCCATGAATTCTATGTGCTGTATTCCCCCAGCGCTGGAGTTCTGCCGTTCTCATTGATCAGTAAACTTGGTCTTGGCTGGCTGTTCTTGCTGATCCTCTGGGGAAGGGACCCGTTGCCGTGGTTCCCAAATGTTTTTGCCGGAGGCGGAATTGCCCCACCCTTGTTGGTCTGGGCTCAGTAATCTGCTCTGGTTTGCTCTTGGGAGCTTTTGTTCCCTGCAAGCTTTCCATTCAGCTTTGGAGGACGAGAGTGAAAATGGCAGCCTCCCAATCTCTGCCCTGGAGGAGCTGAGAACCCGGGACCCCGCTCCTCAGTGTGCCCCCAGAGAAAAGCAGTCAGTCACTCCTGTCTCCCCGGTCTCCAGCGACACTCCGTGCTCACCCGGCCTGTGACCGAGTGTTTCTATCTCTGGCACCCCACTCGGTGTGGAGTCTCCAAACCCAGCAGATCCCTGTGGTGCGCTCCCACACCACTCCTCCCAGGGGAGGAAGGGG
Source organism: Zalophus californianus (assembly GCF_009762305.2). Lineage (NCBI taxonomy): Eukaryota > Metazoa > Chordata > Mammalia > Carnivora > Otariidae > Zalophus > Zalophus californianus. The sequence continues at coordinate 68,574,477 of NC_045605.1, read as the reverse complement.
CCGTCTCCCCAGATCTGCCGCTTGTTGGGTCCCTGCTCGAAGAGGGGATGTGCTGCGGATCACGGCTTATGGCAACCCTGAGCTGAGAGCCAACTCCTTGGCTCTTTGTAGCTGGTTCCCTGCTATGATACCTGGGAACTCTGCCGCACTCAGGCATCCCCGGTCTTTCTGTGACCCCGAGGGTCCTGAGACCACACTGTCCCAGCGAGGGTTCCACCCCCCCCAACCCCGCTTAGCCACTGGAGCGACATCCCTCAGCGGAGCAGACTTCTCAAAGTTCCGATTTTGCGCTCTGCTGCTCTATCACTTGCCAGAAGCGGTGATGGAGGCTTCCCGCCACCCTATCTTCCCGAATATCGCCTTGGATTCACTTCTCCGCACGTCCTACCTTCCAGAAAGTGCTCGCTTTTCTGTTCGTAGAGTTGCTGCTATTCTTTTCTTCCATCTCCAGTTGAGTTCGTTGGTGTTCAGGATTGTTTGATCCCTATCTAGCTGAATTCCTGGGACCAGATGAAATTAAGTTCTCCTACTCCTCTGCCATCTTGGACTCCTATCTATTTCTTATTCATATAACATTACTGGAATATTATATTACTAGGCAGGTTAACAGGTCAACATAGTGGCTAGGGCCTCTAATTCTACCATGGTTAATGCTGGGGTTGTCTCCAGTTAACTGGAAGTAAAAAAGGTAGGAATGTCATGTGGGAAGTTTTTACCAGCTAGGAGTGGAAAGGTGACATCATCTCTTCACATCCCATTGACTATAACATAGTCACATAACTACACCTAATATTGTAAAGTGGGGTGGAACAGGGAAGTTGGAAAATGTAGTTTCTGGCTAGGTAGATACTTTTCAGTGACAACTATACTAGGAAAGCACAGGTTTTTGGTGACAAGCTAGACATCTCTGCCACAATTCCATACATATGGAATTCCTTATATGGATATATCTGTATGTCTATAGATAACATAGACATACAAATATATCCATGTTGTCACAATGGCAGGATTTCCTTCTTTTTAAAGGCTGTATAATATTCTATTGTATGTGTATATGTAATATATAATATTTTCTTTATTTTCTGTTGATGGATATTTCAGTTGTTTCCATATCTTGGCTATTCTGAAAATGCTGCACCTAACATGGGAGTGAGTGAAGATATCTCTTCAAGATCCTGACTTCATTGAATATACACCTAGCAGTGGGCATTGCTCGATCATATGGTAGTTCTATTTTTAATTTTTTGAGGAACCTTCATACTGTTTTCCACAGTGGCTGTACCAATTTACATTCCCACCAACAGTGTACAAGAGTTCCCTTTTCTCCACATCCTCACCAACACTTGTTACCTTCTGCCTTTTTGATAATAGCCATTCTAACTGGTGTGAGGTGACATCTCAATGTGGTTTTGATTTTCATTCACTCCCCTGATGTTGAGCACCTTTTCATATATCTGTGAGCTGTATATACTAAGGCAGTTCTCCCTTTTTTTTTTTTAAGTTTTATTTATTTATTAGAGAGAGAGAGTGCAAGCAGGGAGAGGGGCAGCAGGAGAGGGAGAGAGAATCTTAAGCAAACTCTGCGTGAGTGTGGAGCCTAACACACACAGGGCTCAATCTCACTACCCTGAGATCACAACCTCAGCCAAAACCAAGAACAGATGCTTAACAGACTGCGCCACCCAGCTGCTCCAAGTAGGTTTCCTTTTGCAAAATGTCTGTTAAAGTCCTTTGCCCATTTTTAAATTGGATTATATATCTTTTTCCATTAAATTGTATGAGTTTCAGAAGTCTTTTTTAAAGGGTGCCTGGGTGGCTCAGTCATTAAGCATCTGCCTTCGGCTCAGGTCATGATCCCAGGGTCCTGGGATCAAGTCCCACATCGGGCTCCCTGCTCAGAGGGAAGCCTGCTTCTCCCTCTCCCACTCCCCCTGCTTGTGTTCCCTCTCTGGCTGTGTCTCTCCCTGTCAAATAAATAAATAAATTCTTTAAAAAAAAAAAGAAGTCTTTTTTAAAGAAAACTAAAACAGGGTGATTACCAAAAAAATGGGATCCAAAGAATTAATTGAGGTATCCAATCCAATAGCATTAAAGTCTTTTTTCCTTTTTACAGCTTTATTAAGGTATATCCTACATAAAATTCACCTATTGAATGCAGTGATATTTAGTATTTATAGAATTGTGCAACTATCACCCATCCCATTTTAGAAGATTACCATCACTTCAGTAAGTTTCTTTGAGCTTATTTGTAGTCAATCCATGCTCCCACTCCTAGCCCCCACAATCATGGATCAGCTTTGTGTCTTTCATAAATTTGCCTCTTCTAGACAATTCATCTCAATGAAATTATACAATATATAGTCTTTTGCATCTGACTTTTCACTGTTTTTGAGATTTATCTATGTTGTAGTACATATTAGTATGTCATTCCTTTTTATTGCCAAAGGGTACTCCATTGTATGAATATAGCACATTTATCTATTCACCAATTCATTATTTTTAGTTTTTGGCTACTATGGATAATGCTGCTATGAACAGCACACATAAATTTTTGTGTGGACAGACTTTTTCATTTCTCTTGGGTAGATTCCTAGGGATGAAGTTGCTGGATAGTATGGTAAGTTTATATTTAACTTTAAAAAACTACTGTTTTCCAAAATGGTTTTAATATTTTAAGTTCACATTGGCAATGTATGAAGGTTCAAGTTTATCGCTATCTTTATCTACATTTGTCATTGTCTGATTTTTTATAATAGCCATTCCAGATATGTGGTGGTATCTTAAATCACTGGGGTTTTAACTTACATTTACCTAATGACTAATGACACTGAGCACCTTTTCCTGTGTGTATTAGCCATTTCTATATCTTCATAGAAATGTCTATGCAAGTCTTTTGCTGTTTTTTAATTGGATTGTCTTATTGAGTTGTAAGAATTCTTTACATATTATGGATATAAGTCCCTTCTATGATTTCAAACATTGCCTTTCAATCTGTGGTTTGTCTTTTAATTCTTTTAATGCTGTCTTTTGAAGCTCAAGAATTTTAAATTTTACTGATTAAATTTAGTAATTAAACTTGTCAATTTTTTTAATAACTTGTCTTTGGTATCATGTCTAGGACTTTTTTTTGAAGTATTTATGTATTTAGAGATAGCTAGCAAGAATGCTCTTATTCATATTCTAAGACTTTTGCTTTGGATGTAAATTTTTGGATCACCATGTCAGTCTCTACAAAAAAAAAAGCCTAATAGGATTTGTCAAAAGCTGTGAAAATTCTGAGATTTTATCCTTTTGCAAGCTCACAAGTTACAGAGTTTGCAGACCCCTCCTTTAACCTAACATCCCAGGCCCTTATGTCCCAATTCCATTCTACTTTTCTTACATTACTTCCTACAATGGCACTTCTGGTCACCCGGCCTTGCATATACATGCATATGTATATAGTGCATATAGTGAGTACATCTAGCTGATGATAAATACACGTTTTCTCCCCTCTTCCCGAAATGGTAAATCTGATCATCTTCATATATGAACTGAAAATATGGAAAATGTAAAGGGAGCAAATGGTTTGTAACTTTGTAAGTACTTATAGTATGGCATATTTTTCTGCTCATGAATATTATGTACTATAACCATTGTTTCTGTAGTCTAAAACATTTTCTTGGTGTTAAGAAACAAAAAACAAAAAACAAACTTCCTATTCATTCTTTTGAATGGCTCATTGTCACCCCTACTACATACACAGCTTAGCCATTTATATGCCTTTGTTGATCTCTCCATAGGAATGTCCTTTCCTGGGGCATCTAGCTGGCTCAGTCTCTGGGTTATGAATTTGAGCTCCATCTTGGGCAATGAGTTTACTTAAAAAAAAAAAAAAGTCCTTTCCTATTATCTCTTCATGCATGGATCCTATCTCTTCTTCAAGGCCCCAGGTCAAACAGCCATCCTCCCCCTTTCCTGCACCTTCTTCATCTCTTTAGTAATAATCTTTCCTATCTCTGACTTCCCACAGTGCATTATCTCTATCTCCTTATGACCTGGTTTGCTTTCCCTTTATTACTTACACATCTCATTAAGGTCAGTAGAACCCGCATATTAATAATGCCCGTACCTCCCCCAGTATTCTTACACAGGTCTTAATCTATAAATATATTTGCTGCATAGTGATAGAGTTCTTTTGGTGTTAATGTGATTTTTCTGTTCCTGCCATCAGGTGACAGTGCTCAAACCTTATAGTACAAAGAAATCCCACGCTTTAAAGTTAATTAGGATTCTGGGTCTGTGGCTTATCATATTTGTTGAGCAAGTATTCAACTAGAAGTCTATCTTCTTCTCTAAATAATCTTGTCTTAGCATGTTACAAGGTGAAATAATACAACCAAAGGAACTTATTTGTTCATTGCTTCTGTATAAAACTTCTCTCGGGGCACCTGGGAGGCACAGTCCGTCAAGTGTCTGCCTTTGGCTCAGGTCATGATCTCAGGGTCCTGGGTTCAAGCCCTGCATCAGGCTCCTTGCTTGGTGAGGAGTCTTTTTGTCCTCCCTCTGCAGCATCTCCCCCACCCACCCACCCTGGCTCAGGTTCTCTCTCTCTCTCTCCTCTCAAACAAATAAAATCTTAAAAAAAAAAAATAAAACTTCTCTTGATTTGTAATCTTTTTGGTGCGTATCGCAATTGATATTGTAGAAGATTTTCATTAGGGGTCTGAATCTTACCTCATTCAGTCAGATAACATTTACAAATGATTGTGCAGTTTGTGATGATCTGAATCAATGGCATTACCTATTTAGACATATAGATGCTACCAATGCTCCCCATAGTAATATTTGATAGGTTAACTTTTTTTAAGCAAATGATGGTGATAGCTTTATTAGATTTTTAGACTTCCTTGCTTCTTCCCCTCCTTCCTTCCTTCTTTCCTTCCTTCGAATAACAGAACGAAATGAACTATAGGCCTCTCAAATCAAGGTAAAATGTTGTGATTCCAGTATGGAACAGAGTTTCCATATTTCATCTAAAATCTTTGCTGACATAATTCTTCCAATGTTTCCTGGAGATTTTCTGGAATTTGGACTAGGACTTATGAAGCAGAAGACCTGATTGGCCCACAGCAAGAACTACTGTTTGTTTTCCTATTAAGTGTTGGGCTTATTTGTAGGCAGGATAGAGTGAGCCAAATGAAACTATTGTAGATATAAACATATATAATAAATATGAAAATAATGTGTCTAAAGGGAGATTGGTGGAAACTCTATAGAATACCAGAGACTTTCTGTAGGAAATTATAGCTTCTAATTTGATATAGGGAAATGATTACTGTTTGACAGACCTCTCTAAATCTACCTTGGACCATAGAATTACCTCATTTGATTTTAGCTTACAGAAGAAAATTTTGACAATAAATCAAGATTGGTGAAGTTTTTGTTGTTTTGTTGCCTGAGGATTTTTTTGAAGTTTCTCCCTGAGAGTCCTTGTATTACAAAAATTCTGTTAGAGCACTCTTCTTAGAAATCCGCAAAGATTATTGGGAATTTCCAATTTAGCAGAATGTTGGCAATAATTTGGCATACTATGATAATAACCTCTGTTTCCCTTACGTCTCTGATACGTGAGTGTACTTAGAGGAGGAAGAAAATAGTCACTATCCTGTACTGTACAGCAAAACTCATCTTAGCATAAACCTGGGTTTGGAAAACACTTCGGTTATCACATGTGGGAGACTGAGAGTTTTTTCTCTTCCGAAATAAACAATGATTACAAGTTTTTCAAGAAAGTTCTTTCCGCAAGATCTGTTTTCATACCAAATTATTCAAACCAGGTCCTCTTGCTCTTTGCGTCCTCTGCTTGCAACGCCCCACCTACTCTTCCCAAAACTGGGGAAATCTTACTCATCCTAGATTCAACTCAAATGTCACCCGCTGGTGGAGGCTTTCCTCAACATGGCAGGCAGAGCTCCCTCTCTGCTCCTGCAGTTCACTGCGAGCAACCCGGTTTTTACGAGTATAGTGGGTTTACATTTTCGGGCTGGTCTCGGCCCCAAGGTGTGAGCTTGGAGAGCGGAGACCGCCTCTTCCCCCCTCCCCCGCAACCCCCCCACCCCGGGTGGATCGTCCAGCGTTTGACACATGGTAGGCTCAGTGAAGTTGGATGACTGAAACTCTGTTAATTGGCGACCTTCTGCCCACAGGAGCAACATGCGACCCAGGTTCCTCTCGACGTGGGCCAGGCGGCCCAACTGCTGGAGTTTCAGCTGGCACCCGGGTTCCCGCCAAGCCAGCTTTTAAAAACAAACAGCCGCGGACACCCGGCCTCCGGACTACCGCCTTTCACGCATCCAGGTGGGTTAATACCCGCCAGCGGAGCCCGCAGTGGCGATTTCGGAGTTTGCTCAATTGAGGGAAAACTTTTCCCTGAGCACTCGGGGTCTCAAAGCTATTTCTCCAACTCTGGGCTGGAGACGCTGTCCGTTTTTTTCTAACGGTGACAGGAAGTCGAAGGAAAAACGTGGGACTCAAAGGTTTGAGGGTAACTCTACTCGCAGCTACTCAGACTTGAGGATTGCCTTTCAACCCCAGGCTAACGTCTGTGAGAGTAGGCGCCGGGCACTCCGAGACCCCAGCCCCCAGGCACAAAGCCTAGCCCGAACCGCCGCTCCCTCAATTGCCCACACCCTTAGCGCCCCGCCCACTCCCGGGCGTCTAGCCGCCATTCTCGCGAGAACACGGCTAGCCTCGCCATTTCGGACTCCGGGCTCTCGCGAGAAGAGGGTTAAGAGCCGGCCTGTAACCTGCCCGGGCGGCTCTGCTAGTTGCAGCCGCTTTAGTGAGCACCGCCACGGACATCTCCGGAGGGATCCAATTGAGGAGGAAGCGGAGGTGTCCCTTGCCCCCGCCTTTGCCTAGGCCCTCCGTGGACACTCAAGAGGCACTGCAGGTTCGAGGGTGACTGGTCTCAGCTGGGGAACTCGGTGGGGGCGGCGCCGGAGGCTGGGCTTGGCTGGGCGAAGGAAGAAGGGGGCGGAGGGCGAATCTGGGCTTGAGCGCCGGGCTGCTGTGGCGGTGGTCTGGGCGTCCCAGACCCTGCTAAGAGACCGTGGGTGGGGTTCTGGGCTCCTGCAGCCGGCACCTGATTCGGAGAGGAAGGGGTGGGACTTGGGTTTTCTGGATGCTGTTTTTGGGTTGGGAGTCCGGAGGCCTTTCCTCGGGGATGAAGGCGCTACTACCCTCCTCAACCCTCCTTCCCAGGACTGAGCTACCCCCTGCCCCGCCCCTTTTTCTGTCACCGCTGGGCTAACGACTTCCTCAGGAGGGCGCATCACAATAAGGGATAGAGTAGCAGGTAGTCTCCCTTTGGGTGAAGAGTGAGACTCCAGTCATGTGCTGCGTGGTTTTATGCTGTAGCAGTATCACGTATTGTAAAGCTTTGTTTTCCCAAAACCTGCGCAGAAAAGCTGCCTATTTTTTTCTTCTTCAGATGCAAATCTCCTAACACCCTTTTTTCTCGTTAACGGGGTGCGGGAAGACGAGACATCATTTGGTAATTTGTTAGTGTGGGGGCAAGGAGACCATCCTTGGGTCTCGTAGGTTTCGTACAGTAGTTGTCAGTATTTAGAGTCCATGATGAAAAGTCACTAATCCACACTTGCTAAAGCTAGAGCCTCACTTACTTGTCTTTTGGTGCACTTAGCATATAAAAATTATTTTAAAATTTCTTAATCTTTAAGAGTCTTCATGCTTTTTGTTTAAATTAATCTCAACGAAACAACCCAATATATCGATTTTATTTGGACAATTAGGCATTCCCCACTCCCCCCCCCACAAATTTAACCAAGAATTTTTAGAAAGGGGGTTAAAGATAAATTTTGAATGAAATAGACTGTAGAGATTGGAATAAGAGGTCTAATGGAGGAATGCAACCATAAGGACTAAAAAAAAGTTTCTGTGCTGGAGACACGGTCCAGGACTGAAGTCCAAGCCTTGAAAAATGAGGACTGCAGTTGTCATTTGAATGTAAAGTCGAAAGCGGTAGAAAATCAAGCGGTAGACTTGATGGTGATTAAGACCTAAAAAGTGCGTGAGAATTATTTTTGGTGTAAATATGTTTTATAAATTTCCCAAAATTTCTCAGAGTTTGACCTATCTACTCTTGTTATATATAAAAAGAAAGTTAAGAGGGGAGAATCTGAAGCATGGAGTTAACATAGTGCTCAATCAGGAAGGTTTTTAGTGTCTCAGTGTTCTTGAGTTTTTTTCACCTTTTTTTTCTCACTCCCAGAAAAGCTTTCAGATTGGCTTTTTACCTTTATGTCACCCTTCACCAGTCTGAATTTTTTTCTTTCTTACCCTTTCTTCTAAGCCTTGTAAAAAATTTTTATTATTGAGTTGCAAACCAGCAAGATCTGCTTTGTGGTTTTTTACGTTTAGGTGACTTGGTGAAGTGTGAGAGTGAGCTGGAAAATATGCACCTTTCATAGGAATATGTTATGAATAGCAAATTCACATGCCTTCAGGTACTAGGCAGATGAAAATGAGTGAACTGCACTAGAGAGTTTATGCTTTATCTTAGAGGGACATCCGGTTATCACGTCCACCTGATTAGTGCCATACATGAATGTGGCCTAGTTTTCAGCCTTCTTAATAGAACGCAGGAAATCTAGATTTTTACTTGTAGTCTCTTGATTGTTAAAAATATTGACAACTACTTAAAACAATTAAAAATAACTTAATGTGGCCCAACCAAACCCAAGCCTATCAGTAGTTGTATCCTGCTTTCCAGTTTTGGACCTCTGTTATAGGTCAGAATGAATAAATTTTACAACTGGAAAAAAGATTTAAAGCAAATATGCCAATTAGTTTGGAATTTCAAACCTAGGAGGATTTGAGAAAAATGTCAAATTGAAAACAGTAGGTAAGTTTAATAGCCAAATTTAACAGCTTTGAAGTATAGTATGGCAAATGGAATTGGTACTTTTTTAATGTTTTAACTATGGAAACAAAGAAGAAACTTCTCAGTATTTATGGTTTAATAACTAAGGGTTCTGAGCAAAGCTAATTTATAGGTATCTTGTAAGGAAATTGATTCACCAAGAGGCCCCTTACTGTACTTGCAATTAATACGTGGAATTAAATTCAGGAGACCCTCTATAACTCATCTGTAGTTTTGAGTGTTTATTGGTTGCTCTGCCATCCCACATTGTCTTCCCAGTCATTGACTTTCACTGGAAGCAATATTAGTTTCTTGGGTTCTGTTCCTGGCAGATGGGGTGAGGGGAAGATGTATAGAAATAAAAAGAAATGGGATGGGGAGAGTGTAATGTGAAGACTCATGTTCCTCTTCTTTGCATTGTACATTAAAAAATTGAGTTAACTAGTTAAGAATAGTTATTTGGACTAAACACGGTGCATTACACATAGAGCTTAGTGATATTTGTAGAATTGAATCCCGTGGATTAAAGCACATTTACCCATTAGTGGGAAATACTTTAATCACATAATCCGATTCATATTTAGTTGGACTGAGGGGGATGGAAGTTTAGAGGTCAGACCAAGAAAGAAGTGGACCTTAGGCATATTGAAGGCAAGGTGGGGAGTCTTTGCAGGGGATGAGGGTGAGAGAGGAGACTAGGTGAGGGAGAGAGTTTTGAAAAGGAAGATAAAATGGTGAAGTACCCTTTCATCTACTGTGCAGTTTTACAAAGAGCTCTACCTTTTACAGTCAAATTTACCATAACTCATACAAACACTACAGAGGATATTGGTTTTTCATGCGGACCTCTTGGGTAGTTTGCAGACTTGATTTTCTTCCTTTTAACTCAGTCTTCTCAGGTCAGACTAGTCCATTATCTCTTCATCCAATCCCTCCTCCTCTCTATAGTATAGGAAGTGAAAACAGGAGATATGTATTATGTTTGTGAGGTGTTGCTGTTTGAAAGTTTTAAAATCATTCTGAAGAATCTGTTGTATACTGGTGGAGATTAAGGGGGAAACATCATTTTTCCCTCCCCATGTTTCTACCATGACTTGTAAAGTTACTCTTTGAAGTAGCTCTCCCTCCGCCTTTTTTTTTTTTTTAACCCCCAAGTGCCTTCCCAAGAAAGCATTAGGTGAAGTGAGGAGAAGGGATTGAGTGTGTTTTTGCTCAGTGCTTTTTGGTTCTGTTTTTGGAACTCCCAAGTTCTTAGGATGTACATTTTCTATTTGTCTGTATGGTAGATTTATCTGAGCAGGCTGGGCCCTATGAGGGAAAAGGAAATGGAATATCTACAAATCTAAGTAAGTTTAATTTACATTTGAAGTAATAGAAGCTTTTTTGGCCACTGGTTTTAGCTGTATTTTTATCTTTGTTTGACTCCTGTGTTTTGTTTCTTTGCTTGGTTATGAACCCACAGTAAGGGAGGAAGAGATACTTACAGGTGTTCATTAATGGAGGAAGAATTATTTAAGATTTTTTTTTCTTCTTTTGGATAGAATGTTTGTTAGGGTTCAAGCTGATGTTACATTTCTCCTCCTATGGCTTGCTCTGGTTTACTTTGGCATCCTTGAAACCCACTTCTTGCTAAGCAGGTAGCAATCTAGAGCACAGAGATGGAAGGCAATCAGAATTCAGAGATCCTCCCTGGGAGAGGATTAAGAGGTTAGTAGATGTTAGTCGTAGGTGATGGCAATACAGTGAGCTGAGTACTAGAAACAGCATGAACTTGATCATAAAAGAAGAAAGATTTTATGTGGAATACGAGACCTTATGTCACAGTAGATTGCTAAAGATCAGTAAGATGCTAAAAGATATCTTTGCCCGTCAAAGCATCTTTCTTTGCCCTTAATTACTAGTTTATATTTTTCTGTTTGAAAATGTAAAATATCTGGCACTTATTTTTGTCTTTATAGTTGAAATGAATTATCTATTAATATTTTTGGTCACAAATTGAAATTAACATTTAGTATTTGGCTGGGGATGAGTCTCATAGTCAATCACTGAAGTACTTGATTAGAAAGTATGAATAACACTTTCCTGAGGTCATTTTAAATTGTAAACATACTTCTCTGCTTGTAGTACCCTATTTGGGATCATTTAGATCTGGATTTAAAGCCAAATGTTAGCTCTATGAGGTTACTTAACCTCTATGAACCTTTGTTTTCTTACATGAAAAACGGGGAGAGCGCACAATTGTCATGAGTTTGAGAATGAAATAAAATATGTAAAAGTGCTATGTAAATAGTAAAGTGAATATCACTTCTTAGCACTTTGTTCTGTGTTTATGCTCAGAAAATAGCCAGTGATCTTGAAACACACCCATCAGGTAAATTTACTTCTACATCCAGCTATCTCTTTTGGAGGGAAACAGGTTCAAATGGCTACTTACAGCCTTGCCATATGACACTTCCACTAGGAATTAGAAATGTTTTTTTCTTTTTCTTTATTCTAGTCAACATTGAACAATAGAAAGCTCTTTTCCTTGCTTTTCATGTTGGCATCCATTGACTAATAGCTGGTATTCTATGTAATTTGAATGCCAGGTAGAATAGTAGCAAAAAGAGAAGGGAGAATACACTGGAGAGATGGTTTCACATTTTTAAAAATCATCTATTGGGATACTGTTGTTTACTTCTAAATGTAAAATTATTTTTATTTGGATTGTTTCCCTTTTGTTTCTTTGACTGTTAACTGTTATAGCAGGTGAGTAGGATATTATCCTATGTTTATTATTTGTAGATTACATTAAATCTCACCTTAAAAATAAGCTTTAAAGTTCACATACCTCAGAATATGAATCTGAGATTTCAGGTGCAAAATTATGCAACAAGTATTTTTATAATTTTCTTATTCTTGAATGGTCATACAAATAGTGCTGTATTATTTTAAAGGTAATTATTTCATTCAGGGCAGTGTGCTTTATGGAATGCAAGATTGAATTTGATGTTTCTTACATCTAGAGAGCAAACACAATCTGCTCTGTCCTTTTGGTTCCTCATTTGTTAGAGTTTTCTTAAAGAAGTTCCTGTAAGATGGTAACTGTGGAGCACTATTGTTTCCTTCTTATTGAGTATTCCAAATTGCCTGAGTTTCTCTTTTGAAAAAGAAAGTCAAGTTATTAGAAAGTAGTGGAATTATAAAACCATAATACACAAAGTACTTTAAATCATTAATACTCTAATTTTTGGAAGAGTAGATTAAACCCTCTTACCTGATTTTGATAGAAGTTACTGGCTGGTAGTAGGGAAGCTGAAAATAGAATATAGATCTGCAAGTCTCCTGATTTTGAGTGGTTTATTTCAGTTATCTCCCTAATGGGCTGTATGTACTTCTGGGATTGTATGGAAAACTTATTTGTTGTGCCAGTTGAAGGAATAAATAGAACTTCCATTTATATATATTTAAAATAATCCCTTTTTCATTACCATTTTTTTTGTTTAGTATATATTACTGGTAAGACAGTATATATACATTATTTATATACATGTATATATGCAACTGTTAAGTTAGTTGAACTCAAAACATTAAGGGAGAAAGTGTCATATTTTAGAAGAAAAGTGGTGTGACATCTTTGATCATTGCTTTCATTTATCATTCATCAATCAGTGAATGATATTTAACAGCAGTCTTGAACACTTGTTGGTTTTGAAATTGTAAGAGTACTTTGAAAATTACTTCTAAAAATATATTTTTTGGAGTAATTTCTTTCTGACTATAAAACTATAATGCATTGCATGCAATTTGGGACATTAAGCAAAGAGCAAGGAAGAAAAAAAATGGCACTGTAATCCCGTGGCCCAATGATAATTGCTTCCATCCCCTACCCCCCCCCCCCCAAATTGGGATCATTCTGTGTGTGGTGACTTTAAATTTTTATTTTGAGAAAGTAAAAGAAAATTTGAATGATAGAACAGATACATAGATATAAAAATTAACATTTCTTTCCTTCTCTTTTCACTCCCCTTCTATCATCAGAAATGCTTTGATGAACATATTTTTTAGGATAAAGTTAAAAATAGGGGTTCTGTGCCAAAGTGTATGATACCCTGCAAGTTTTACAATTTATATTCCCACGAACTTGAGTAGTCATTTTCTCTGTACTTTAGCCATCACTGTTTGTCATTAAAACCAACCAATCAACAAACCTTTGACAATTTGATAGGTTAAACATCTCAGATTTAACTTGGGTTTCTTATATTACTACTGAGGTTGAATATTTCCACTTTTTTGGCCACTCATATTTTTTTTTTTTATAAATTGCTAGTTCATGAACTTTGCCCATAGTGTTGAGGTATTTTAATATGGATATATAAATATTCTTATGTATTTAAGATTTTAATTCTTTATTTTGTATTGTAAAACTTCTTATAGTTTTTCATTTCTATTTTATTTGTTTTAATTTTTATGTGGTCTAACCTAATGCTTCTTGAAGCCTGTGTACAATCCTAATTCTGATCTCTAATGTTGTTTTCACCAGTTTTTCTTGAGCATGTTAGCATAAATTGGCTGGCAGCACATTCCTGTTTCTCAGACTAGCAGTCTGTCTTGATGGTGTTTTTCCTTGATTTGAGGCTTAGAAATTCCTTCCTTATTCTGAGAGTCAGATAATTATTCACTTATATTTTCTCCTTGATTTTTTTTTTTTATGGTTTTATGTTGTACTGTGAAGTTTTTAATGTGGAATTTGGGAGAGATAAAACATGAAGAAGGAAAGGATCTTCTCAAATAGTTAAAGTAGTTAATTGTTTTGGAACCTGTCTATCTAACCTTGAAATCTGTCTATAACCCAGCTATCTTTCTCTCAGTGATTTGAAATGCTACCACTAACACTTTTATTTTTTGGGTATAGCATTTTGATGGGTTGTATATTAAATTTGAGAGACTGTATAGTATGGTGGAAAAAACACTGATTTTGACTACAGAGATGGGTGTCTATGTCTTGGTTTATTATTCATTATATGATGTTAGGTAAATAACATAATCCCTTTAAGCCTAAGCCAATTTCTCAATTTTTTAAAAAGACACCTCTTGTCTTAGAGGATTGATATGTGGATTAGCATAGATAATATATATGAAAATCCAACTTATTATCCAAGGTTCCCTGAATTAGGTGCATCTAGAAGACCCTGTGCCTCAATCCTACTTGAAAAATCTCACTAAATATTTTGCTAGAGTTCACTTAATGCTGAAACATATTTAATCTACCACCGGTCTGGTAAACTTCCCCAAGGAGGATGGCTTTGTCTTTTTCTTTCAAGAACCCATTTTGGTATGTCTTGGTTATTACTTACTATTCTAGATGGAGGTATTTAATAAGAGGTGAATGAATTTGAGTGACATGGCAATCCTTTTTATTGCTACTAAATCTGCAATTACATTTATAATGGACATCTACCATTTATTTGAATAGAACCAAAGAAACATTAAATGGTGCATTTTAGAACATGGTAGTAGTAGGCCTTTTAATTATTTATTTAGAATATATAAAATACATGGTTCAAATATCAAAACTATATAAAAAGAATACTCAAAAGTCTTGCTTACATCTGTATTGGTTTCACCCCATTCCCTGTAGATAACCATTTCTATTAGTGTTTTGGTTATCCTTCTAGAATTATTTTTGCAAAAATAAACAAATATATGTATATTTGTATTTATGTGTATGTATATATTTATATTTATTTATTTTATTTACAAAAGGTAACAAACCGTGTACCGTTCATCCCGCCCCTGTAGATAACCATTTCTATTAGTGTCTCGGTTATCCTTCTAGAATTATTCTTGCAAAAATAAATATATTTATATTTGTATTTATGTGTGTACATATATTTATATTTATTTAATTTATTCACAAAAGGTAACCGTGTACTACTTGTTCTTCACTCGTTTTTCCCCCCCACGTAACAATATATCTTGGATATTAATCCATAAGAGCACATGGGAATCTCCCTTATTCTTTTTGTTTTGTTTTTTTAGAGATAGCGTGCACCAGTGAGGGGGGAGGGCCCCGGCAGTGGGAGAGGGAGAGAGAAAGAATCTTAAGCAGGCTCCACGCCCAGCTTGGAGCCTGAAGCAGGGCTCACTTTCATGACCCTGAGACCATGACCTGAGCCAAAATCAAAAGCCAGATGCTTTTTTTAAAAATTTATTTATTTATTTATTTATTTATTTATTTATTTATTTATTTATTTATTTATTCATGAGAGTCAGAGAGAGAGGCAGAGGGAGAAGCAGGCTCCCCGTCTAGCAGGGACCCCGATGTGGGACTCGATCCCAGGACCCTGGGATCACGACCTGAGCCGAAGGCAGACGCTTAACCATCTGAGCCACCCCGGCGCCCCAAGAGCCAGATGCTTAACAGACTGAGCCACTCAGGTGCCCCTCCCTTATTCTTTTTTATTTTTATTTATTTTTAAAATTTTTTTTATTTTTTAAAGATTTTATTTATTTATTTGACAGAGAGAGACACAGCAAGAGAGGGAAAACCAGCAGGGGGAGTGGGAGAGGGAGAAGCCGGCTTCCTGTGGAGCAGGGAGCATGGCAGAGCAGGGAGCACGATGCGGGGCTTGGTCCCAGGACCCTGGGATCATGACCTGAGCTGAAGGCAGACACTTAACCACTGAGCCACCCAGGCGCTCCCCCCTTATTCTTTTTTATATATGTATAGTATTGCATTGTGTAGATGTACCACATTTTATTCATTTAGCCTTTGCTGATGCACATTCAGACTGTTTTTAGTCTTTTGCCATTACAAATAAGGCCACAGTGAATTTATTTTGAATATTTTGATTAGTATTTGTGGAGTTGTATCTTCAGGACAGATTCTTACAAGTGGGGCTGGTAAGCATTTGTATAATTTACATATTGCAAAATTATTCCCCATGGGGGTTATATCATTGTTTTTCATTAGCAGTATATGAGAATGCAGAGAATATCTGGTTTTCCACAGTGGTCAAAATTGGAAGTGATATCTTGCATTTTTTTTATGAGTTGGGTTGAACATACTTTCATAGGTTTAAGGCCCTTTGCCTTTATTTTTCTGAGAATTTCCCACGTCTTTTGTGAATCCTCTATTTTGGAGGGGGGAGCTTATCTTTTTTTTTCTCTCTTTTTAAAGAGTTCTTTATATAGTAAAAAGTATTTAAGTTTTGTTATTTCTGCTGTTTTTTGCAATATTGTATGATTTCAACTTTTACATTTAGAGAGCTGATTTTTTGGAATTTATCCTAGTATTTGTGAGGTGTGGATTCAGTTTTATGTTTTCACAAATGTTTGTTTATCCATTTGTCCCGATACCACTTATTAGTGTCTGTCTTTTCCTCAAGTGATTTGAGACACTACTTCTTTATCATACATCAAATTTTCTTATGTTTTAGGGATCTGTTTCTGAACCTTTTCTTCTCTTCTGTTGGTTTGTCTATTCATATGACAGTACAACTGACATCTAGTTTTTGAAATAAGCCTTAATCTCTGAATATATGAAAATTTTATTTTATTAAAGTTGAACACTACCTGTAATATTAGACACAAAGATAAATTGTGTGTATGTGTGTGCAGGTATTTTGTCTCAAGGCAAATTTTAGATTCCTTAATCTAATAAAAGATTCCATTTAGAGGAAAATAACTTTTTTTGGGGGGGGAGGCGCTGATCACAGGAAGCACAGCTTCCAACTGTGCTGGCATATATGGTAGTTAACGAGCTACATACTGCTCTTTAAATTTAGATTAATTAAAATGGAAAATTAAAAATTTCCTCAGTTGTAGTACATTCTAAGTGCTTAATAACCACATATGGCTAATGGCTACTTTTCAGACAGTGCAAAAATAAAACATTTTCATTATAACGCAAAGTTCTGTTGGATAGCACTGTAGTCTAGAACTTGAATCATACTTAGGGTCTTTTCTGGCCTATTGAATTGATGGCAGATAAACAAGCAAAAATCTGAAAGGAATACAAGGTTATGGTAATAATGAACAGGGCAAAATGGAACAGCATAATAAAGGTTATATAAAGAAAATATGTAAAAAAAAAAGAAAATATGTAACTTATTTTAAAAGCCTCACAGAGTAAAAAAAAAGAAAACATTGTTTAAAATTATGTTTAAGGGGCGCCTGGGTGGCTCAGTTGGTTAAGCGTCTGCCTTCGGCTCAGGTCATGATCCCAGGGTCCTGGAATCAAGCCCCACATCGCATTGGGCTCCCTGCTCCGCGGGAAGCCTGCTTCTCCCTCTCCTGCTTGTGTTTCCTCTTTTTCTGTGTCTCTCTTTGTCAAATAAATAAATAAAATCTTTAAAAATAAAATAAAATAAAATTCTGTTTAAGGGGTAATGGAGGAAAAAAGAAAACATTGTTTAAGAGTCTGACTTTGTTTAAAGGATGCTGGTTCTTAGGAGTTGAATGTAATCTCCTTTGTTTTAGGCACTTCATCAACTTATTGGACATTTGCGTTATATTAAATTTTATCTCAAGGTGATTTGTCTCAATTGAGATGCTTCCAGTTTTGAAGGCAAAATGTGGTCATAGAAGAAAAGGAAAAAGGAACATACGCATAGAAAACAAAACTTAAGAGTTTTTTAGAATATAAAAATCGTGTCTTTTAGTGAGTTTTAAGAATTTAATACTGTAAACAGCATCTAATTCTTTACAGTGCTATCCATGTAATGCAGGTAATTAGAAAATGGGTAACATGGAAAGATTTTCAAACATTTATTGATCTAAGATGGGATAAAACAAAAAAATGAAACATTTCTTGAAGTGTTAATGCCTTGAATAAGAAGTCAGCAAAATTTGAATAGAAATTCTATAAAGTTAGTTATCTCAGAGATTTTATCTGTGGGTCACCTCTGGAAGATCAAGGGCTGAATGTGAGTTGACTTTGGAAGTCTTAGGTTTTGGTGGGATTAGATAAGGAAGCCCTTTAAAGACAAAGTTCCCTACTTTTGATGGGAGTTCCATGCAATTTTATTAAATCTGTGAGTATCTCTAGCAGTTAGCAAAATGCCTGAAGAGGTGCTAAGGACTTAATGAATAGATTTTTTTTTTTAAAGATTTTTATTTATTTATTGAGAGAGAGAGAGAATGGTAGAGAGCATGAGAGGGAGGAAGGTCAGAGGGAGAAGCAGACTCCCTGCTGAGCAGGGAGCCCGATGCGGGACTTGATCCTGGGACTCCAGGATCATGACCTGAGCCGAAGGCAGTCGCTTAACCAACTGAGCCACCCAGGCACCCTTATTTTAAGATTTTATTTGTTTATTTGACAGAGAGAGAGGAGGCGAGAGAGGGAACAGAAGCAGGGGGAGTGGGAGAGGGAGAAGGAGGCTTCCCGCTGAGCAGAGCGCCCAACTCAACCCCAGGACCCAGGGATCATGACCTGAGCCGGAGGCAGACGCTTAACGACTGAGCCACAGAGGCGCCCCATTAATGAATAGATTTTGAATAAAAACATAAATCGATTAAATTTGATATCATGGAGCTAGTTACACAAAATTTAGTCACATATAATCTAGTATAAAAATATTCTGAATGAAGTTCTCAACTTTATTTACTTGCCTTACTTTTACCTCAGCCAGTCAGAAAAGGACAAGCCTTGACACTTGATAGTCTTCTGTGAAATTGATAGGCAGCTTTGAGGAATATCTTGGGGAAACTTACAGGTCATTTGATAATATTATTTAAAATGTTTTCAAGGATGTTTCTTATACTTTCCCTCCTTTAACCCCACTTTTCTTAGTGTATATTTCCTAAGAGCAAGTATTGGTATTTGAAATTGAATTGTTATAATTTTTCACATTTGAGGGTGGGATTCACATGATTGCTGCTGTTTACCATAATTGAAACATGGATATAATTATATACTGTTCTTTTTTAAGACAAGCAACTAAGTTAAAGACTGTCCAAAAATCTTCATAATTTGTATTTTCACTCTACTAGTAGATTGTGTTAAATGTCCTTCACTTTCTTTCGTCTTCATTTAATTGAAATTGAAAAGATTTTGTAAAAGCTTACATACAAGTTGTACTAAGCTGTGGGAACACAAATATGAATTATACTTTGTTCTTGTCCTCAAGGATCTTACAGTTTAATGGGAGACATGTAGCAGAAACATTCTACCAATGCATAATGATGGGGTTTAGGACATGCTACCTGAAAATATGGCACCTTGGCATATTGAATACTTTAAGCTGAAGGAATTTGAGAAACAGCATGGACAGGATGGACTTTCTGACCTGCCCCTGAAGCAGGTCAGAAAACCCTTATGAGAGGTGTCCTCCCTTTACCCTGGGGAAAGGAGCATCCTTAGTTCTGAAGATGAAGAGACAGGAATCTGAGGAACAGGAACAGGCCTTGCTAGTAAGTTTCCCTCAGTTTGCTACACTTAGCTCATACTCTTACATCTTTCCAGGCTTTCTTTTTTTTTTTTTTTTTAAAGATTTTATTTATTTATTTGACAGAGAGAGACACAGCGAGAGCAGGAACACAAGCAGGGGGAGTGGAAGAGGGAGAAGCAGGCCTCCCGCGGAGCAGGGAGCCCGATGTGGGACTCGATCCCAGGACCCTGGGATCATGACCCGAGCCGAAGGCAGACGCTCAACGACTGAGCACCCACCCAGGCTTTCTACTCTTCATCAAATAAAAACAAGAGAACACTCAGATTTAATCATTTCTTCAGGTTTTCATTTCCTTATGAAGGCTCCCATGTCATATAAAACTTACATTAAATTAGTCATATGCCTTTCTTCTGTTAATCTGTCTTTTGTTACAAAGGTCCCAGTTGATAACTTAGAAGGGCAGAGGAAAAACGTATTTTTCCTCTTCTACAATATGTATTGACCATATTTAAGCAGTAAGAAACCAAAAACAAAACTACACTTAAGCAGTAAAATTAAACAGGGAAGAAATTTCTATAACAGTGCTTCCTCCAAATACTTTATTGTAGATCTCCCCTCCATATTATCATTATGCAAACAGCATGTGTTATATTCAAATAGTATAAGGAATACAATGAAAAGTCTCTCATTCCAGTCTTTCTGCAGAGGCAACTAGTCATAAGTTTTATGTGGTATTTATAGCCATTTTAAAAACATATGCACACATGGGTGATCACACATGGGTGGGTGATTATTTATTTTTAAAAGTAAGCTCTATGCTCAACATGGGGTTGAACTCACAACCTCAAGATCAAGAGTTGTATGCTCTACTGACTGAGCCAGCCAGGTGTCCTGTTTGTGTATATATTTAAAAAAAAAATACTGAAATACATAATGCACATTTGTACCTTGCTTTTTAGTATAACAGTATATCTTGGAATATTTTCCTTATTAGTGTATGTACTGTCTATCTCATTTTTACTGGTTTCATGATATTGTGCAGATTTTTAACCAATTTTTTAAAGATTTATTTATTTTTTTTGAGGGAGAGTGGGGAGGGGCAGAGGGACAGAATCTTCAAGCAGACTCCCCTCTGAGTGTGGGCCTTGATCTCCCCACCCATGAGATCATGACCTGAGCCAAAACCAAGAGTTGGACACTTAACTGACTGAGCCACCCAGGCACCCCTAACCAATTGTTTTTGATGAATATTTAGATTGATTCTAGGTTTTTGCTGTGACAAATCTGTGAAGTCAAGGAAAGAAAAGAGATGTATGCATCTTGTGTGTATGTGTGTGTGTTAGTATAGTAGTGTGTATAATTAGAACAGGGGCTGAGCAGAATCTTAAGGTTTTAGCATAACACATAGATAGAATGTATTGGACAATGTGGCAAACAGACTCTAAGGTGGTTCCTATCGTCCCTGCCTGCTGGTGTTCATGCCTTTGTGTAATCCCCTACCCCAGAGCATGAGCAAAATTGTGATTTTCTTTTTTAAGAATTTATTTATATATTTGTTTGTTTATTTCGGGGGGAGAGAGAGCAAGAGATTGAGAGAGAGAGTGCACAAGCAGGGGGAGGGAGAGGGAGAAACAGACTCCCCGCTGAGCAAGGAGCCCCATGTGGGACTCGATGAGCCGAAGGCAGACGCTTAACTGACTGAGTCACCCAGGTGTCCCGTGATTTCCTTTTAACCAAAAGAATGTATTAGGTGGCGCCTGGATGGCTCAGTTGTTGGGTGTCTGCCTTCGGCTCGGGTCATGATCCCAGGGTCCTGGGATTGAGCCCTGCATTGGGCTCCCTGCTCTGCGGGGGTCCTGCTTCTCCCTCTCCCACTCCCCTTGCTTGTGTTCCCTCTCTTGCTCTCTCTCTGTCAAATAAATAAACAAAATCTTAAAAAAAAAAAAGAATATATGAAGGGTAATGAGATGCTCCCTGATTACATTGCGTAAAACTCCATTTTGCTAGCTTGTTTGCTATCTCTCCATCATTAGTTTTGAATCCTACAACCATGAGGAAATGAATTGTTACAATCTCAGTAAGCTTGGAAGTGCATCTTTAGTTGAGCCTCCATATGAAGATCTAGTCATGGTTGACACCTTCATTGTGGTCTTGCAGAGGACCAAGCTAAACTATGCCAGATTCCTGACAACAGAAACTGAGAAAATATGTGTGTGTTGTTTTAAGCCATTGGGTTTGTGGTAATTTGTTATGTAGCAGGGAGGCTTTTCTCTCCAAAAGAGAGAAAATTTAAAAAATTTTAAGCTTGGATACAGCAAGAATATTATGATAAAAATAACTGAAGGAATTTTCACAGAGTCTTTAGAAACTAGGATGATTGGTTCTTCCATACATTAAAATTTACTTTTAAGCTAACAATGAAATAATTGTTTTCATTTAAGTACTTTAAAGACATAAGGTTTTGATTTAGCTCTTAAAACTGTTATTAGCAATTGTGTCAATACATAGCTCTTTGATGACCCTGAATAGTCTAAGGGTTTTGTTTGTTTGTTTTGTTTTGTGTTTTAGAGAGAGGGAGGGGCAGAGGGAGAGAGAGAATCTTAAGTAGGCTTCACGCCCAGCTTGGAGCCCTACCGGAGGCTCAATCTCATGCCCCGAAGTCAAGAGTTGGGCGTTGGACTGACTGCACCACCCAGGCACCCCTTTCTAAGGTATTTTTGATGTTAAGTAGAACAGGGAGGGTCAGTTCCCTGGAGAAATTAAGAAAATTCAAAATGAGTAGAAATATCCCTAATCATTCATCCCCTGCTCATATGTTGTGATTATTTTGAGTTTGTTTGGAACCAGGACATGGATGATAACCATATTCATCTTTTTTATTCCAACCATCTAACACATTATAGGTGTTCAATAAATGTTGAGCAACTACCTAGGAATTCTCATTGTCTTCTGTGATCTCAAAAGGCAAATAGAAGGTCATGAATGAGCTAATGAAATATTATGCAAATTTTGCTTTCAGTAGTCTACAATAGAAAGTCAGCAATGTCCCCAGCACTATGTTATTATATAAGGTTTCCTGACCCATCTGTTTTTTAAAACAATTTGATTGGCAGTTATAGGTAATAGATAAAATAATGGTAATGAGAACTGTGTTGTTTTCTTCACATTTAAGGAAATTGAGGGTTTGGAGGTTAAGAAGCTTATACAAAGTCATTACAACTAGTTGTATCTGATTCCAAAACCTTTTTGTCTTAATCACTTACTATTGTGGCAGAAGTAGAAAAGTTCCCACCAGTTTTCATTATCAAAAGTTTATGTGTATCTTATGGCAGTGGGAAGATACCTATTGATTAAGTATCCTTGGGATGGTAATGGGGGCAATATGATTTACGTTTTTTGATTAAAAATGTGTTTAAGTATGTCATGCTAATATGTTTGATAATTATAAGTATTAACCATCTCTACTTGTTTTTCTTTTTTCTTTTTAAATTTCTTTGTAAATTTACATCCAGTAAAATTCTCTGGTGTATAGGTCTTATGAATTATTTTTTTCTTTAACTCACAACCCTGAGATTAAGACCTGAGTTGGTATCAAGAGTCGGATGCTTAACTGACTGAGCCACCCAAGGTGCCCCCAGGTCTTACAAATTTTGACAAAGGCATACAGTTGCATAACTACCACCACCACAATCCAGATACAGAACAGTTCCATCAACTCCCCCGCCCCAAAATTAAATTGTGCTGTCCTTGGCTGTTCTGTTCTATATCCCTATCTTTCTGAGGATGTTATAGAAATGGAATCATCTGTATGCAGCCTTTGAGACTGTCTTCTTTAGCTTACCGTAACGCTTTTGAAATTGCATTTTGTTGAGTGTATCAGTAACTCCAATTTCTTAAATGTTGTATCATTAGATGCTGTCCTACCTGTGTCTACAGATTCGTTCATTTTTTCCCCTCAGTCTTTCTCTGTGTTCTTTGGATCGGATAATTTCTACTAATCTATTTTCAAGGTCCCTTATTTTTTTTTCTCATCTTGTCTGCTATTGTGCCCATCTAATTGCAATTTTCGTTTTAGTTCTTGCTCTTTTCAGCTAGAGCTGAATTTTTCATTTTTTGGTAGTTTTTCACTTCTCTATTGGGATTCCCTGTCTGCCAGTCACTAAGACCCCCTTCTTATTTTATTTTTTTATTTTTTATTTTTTTATTTTTATTTTTTTTAAAGATTTTATTTATTTATTTGACAGAGAGAGACACAGCGAGAGAGGGAACACAAGCAGGGGGAGTGGGAGGGGGAGAAGCAGGCTTCTCGCGGAGCAGGGAGCCCGATGCGGGGCTCTATCCCAGGACTCTGGGATCATGACCTGAGCTGAAGGCAGACGCTTAACGACTGAGCCACCCAGGCGCCCCCCGCTTCTTATTTTAGTTCTTTGAATATATTCCCTTAATTGTTTACATATAAGGTTTGAAGTCATCATTTGCTAAATCCTAAACCTGGACCTACTTGGAGTCATTTTCTATTGATTGCCTTTTACTTTATTATTTCTTTGTATCTCATCATTTTTGGCTGAAACCAGGGCATTGTAGTGTTCTCCTGAGCATTGGTTTTTTTGTTCTAGTGGTCCATTAACTTGCCTGGACTCAATCTGCAAACATTCTTTCTCAGGCAGTGTATACTGGCTGATTATCTGTGCTCAGTTCTTACTTCTTCCAGCTATTTGTTTTTCAGTTTGGTCTCTTGGGGAGCGGGTAGAGGAAAGTTCTCTTCCACCTGTGTAATTTGGTGGTTAGCCAAAAATTTGGGCTGAGATTACATTCAGATTCTGGAGCTCACCCTCTGTGTGGTTCCTCTACTTCTGGGTATTCCCTCTTAATTTCTAGCTCCTCTGCCGCTGACACCCTAAGCTAGTAAGGGCTTCAACTTTTGCTGCTTGGGCTTTGAATGGTTGGGGAATGCACTCAGTTTAAAAAACATCAAACTCATAGATCTTATGCCCTGCAGCTTTCAAGGGTAAATGCCTCTATTTTATTGCAGAGGCTACTTGGGGTCTCCCTTTCATACACGTGTAATTTAGCTGAGCAGATTTTATGCTCCAGTTTTGGGTCAGTACCTCTGTGTGGTTCTTTCATTCCCAGTATGTCTGACTTAAATTTCCAGCTGCACTTCCAGCTCTGAAGTGTTTTCTCTACTACTTTGAGCTGTATGCTGTCTGGTTTCCTTCGCCATATTTGTAGGGCATGGGAAGGGCACTCAGCATAAAAACTTCCCTCTGAACTCACAGTTCTGTTCCCTTTCAGAATACACTCTTCTTTCACTACTTTGTGCTTGGGACATTTGCCAGTGCTTTTAACCTGTAGTTTAAAAATATTTTATCCAGATACAAATCATTGTTATCTGCAAGGGGCTCACATGATCACTCACTTGGCTGCCTTTGCAGGAGGTTTCTTTTCGCCCCTCTGGTGTACTTTTCTTTTGAAAGTTGCTTCTACCTCTTCTTTTTCTTTCACAATTATCTGTAGAGTATTCACTCTCTCCAGCCTCTCCACTTCTTGATGTAGTTGAAATATCTTCTGCATATTTGGCTTTCTCTGCAGCTGAAGGCAGGCCTTGGCTCCTAGCCCTGGCATCACTCTGTGATTTTGTTCTTTTCATTGTTGTCCCTCTTACCTATCAGGTCTTTCTCTCCAGTAACCACCACACTTGAATTACTTCGTTTGCAAAGTTTGAGAGAGAAAAACAATTTCATGTTAATAGGAAAGAGCTCATATAATGACAGTAGTTAGAGTGAGATCTCAATAGGATGGACAAAGCCAAAGATGGCCGAAGTTAAAAAAAAAAAATGAAATCTGCTGGCAATAGGAGCAAACATATGAATTTCTGTGTACCTAGCTTGCTACATTGGAAAGAACATGGGCTTTCTGTTAGACGATTCTAATCTTAGCTCTAAAATCTCCTCATCTGTGAAACAGGATTATAATATTAGGTTGTTGTGAGATTTAAAAAGGAGAAAATTAAACTTCCTAGCTCATTGATACATAGTAAAGACGGAATAAATAGTTTCTATATGCTACCCTTTAATTAATTTATTTATTTTTAAAGATTTTATTTATTTATTTGACAGAGAGAGACATAGCGAGAGAAGGAACACAAGCTGGGGGAGAGGGAGAGGGAGAAGCAGGCTTCCCGCGGAGCAGGGAGCCCGGTGTGAGGCTCGATCCCAGGACCTTGGGATCACGACCTGAGCCGAAGGCAGACACTTTAACGACTGAGCCACCTAGGCTCCCCTATATGCTACCCTTTAAAAAAAAAAATCCTATGGATCATTGCCATTAATTAATACTACCTGGAAATAATATCCCAAAGGCCGCTTATTTATTTATTGTAGTCCTGAAGATTCTATTCCCCCATCTGCCCTTTTTAAGATAGTAATATCCAAGAGAAGAGAAGTTATCAATTGCCTTTTTCCTAGCTTTTGGCAGTCTCCCGAATGCATGTCCCTAGCCAATAGGCCAAGTTGTTCCAGCCTCTGTACAGATTATTTCTAAATTATTTAGAATTTAGGTTATTTCTGTCATACCTAAAAATAGCAATGAACTGTGACATGTTTTCTAAGAACTTTTGTTTCCAGTAATCCAGTAATTATTTTTTTGATGGTTACAAGATCCATACAATAATAAACTTTAGTTTGCCTTATATGAAGTAGACATTGGGGAGCCAAGAGTCATATTTTATTTTATTCTTTTTAAAGATTATTTATTTGAGAGAGTGAGAACAAGCATGCATGCGCACACACAAGCGGGGAGGGAGGTGGAGAGGTAGAGGGAGAAGGAGAAGCAGACTCCCCACTGAGCAGGGAGCTTGACAAGAGGTTTGATCCCAGGACCCTGGGATCATGACCTGAGCCGAAGGCAGACGCTTAACAACTGAGCCACCCAGGCACCCAGATAGATGTTAAAGTTGTAATGAAGGCAGCAGCCTTATGAATGAAAAGGGAGAGGGACGCCTGGGTGGCTCAGTTGGTTAAGCATCTGCCTTTGGCTCAGGTGGTGATTCCAGGGTCCAGGGATCAAGCCCTACATCCGGCTCCCCGTTGGGCAGGGGAGCCTGCCTCTCCTGCTCCCCCTGCTTATGCTCTCTCTGTCAAATGGGTAAATAAAATCTTAAAAAAAAAAGAGAGAGAGAAAAGGGAGAGAAGGAATCAAAAGAAAGGTTTGAAGTAGACTTGATGTTGGGAAGTAAGTCAAGGATGACTTCAGGGTTCTTAGTGGATAGAGATGACACTAGCTGATGTGGGAAGCCAAGATAGAGTCTGACATTGTTGAATTTGGGGTGCTTATTGAAGAATTCAGGTAGAGATCATGAAAACAGAGTGTAGGTAGTATATATAACCTGGTGTTCCCAACGGTTTGGTCCTCATGGTTTTGTCTTCTGTCCCCCTGGACCCAGCAAATGATGATGGAATCCTGAAGAACACCCAGACTTTAATGGGCATGAAAAGTTGGGGTAATAGTGCAACAACTATGTAAGTAGGAGAGAGACACAGGAGTAAGTGGTATATGGAACCTTTAATTGAAGTTTTTTTACCTTACTAGGGTGAGTTTTGGAGCACAGGAACAATGTCCAACTTACTTTAGCATCTTAAAATAGATTAGTAACTGTATTTGGTGTTCCATAAGTTCTTGAATGAATGAATGAAATAAAATATAATGTCACCAACTATGGTGCTGAGATTGGTTAAGATAGATTATTAGACATTTCAGGAGCAGCTCTTTCTGCCCATGGGTCCTGTCTCCATGCTTTAATAAAACCACCATATTGCACCAAAAAAAAAAATTATTAGACATTTCAAAATAGTGTATAATGTGTGACATTTGCCTTTTATCTATTTGTAGTTTTATCTGTAGCTTATTGATAACATTTGAAAATATAGGAGCACATATAGGCAAACACGGGAATATTTTTTCCAGGTATCTCAAAACGTGGAATTTCACTCGTTTTTATCATGTTTGTAGCCATGACTATTGGCAGTAAGGATTGGGGAGAAATCTTTCACATGGTGATACCCAAGTTTTAATGACAAATGAAATGTAAATATGATTTTCCAGTTGACCTTTTTGATAGCTTTCATCTGAAATTCTTTACTTTCTTGTGTCTAGCTGTAAAATACGTGCTTATTAATTTTAATAGGATTGATTAGTAAGCCATACTGGTATTTCCTTTCTGCTAGATACATGGTACCCACTGTAAAATGCTGGAAAATGTGGATCTGAATTTACCTTATGCATTCTTTGTGGTTGTATTTTTTTAGTCACTTCCTCCTGTGGTTTAGGATCATTCTTCTCTCACTGGACATCTTTGGATATCCATAGAGGGTGTGCCTTATAATAGTTAAGCGTTAGGAGGAGATAAAATGCTCTTGTAAAGAAATGTTAATGCCTGAAATAGCTTACTGGAAGACCTATAAAGTAAGGAAAAAATGTTCTAAATCTCATTCTACACGTGCTAAGCCTCTCTACATTTTTCTTTTTCCTTTTTATCAATTTTTCTTTTTTTTTTAAAAGATTTTTTATTTATTTGACAGAGAGCGAGAGAGACAGCGAGAGAGGGAACACAAGCAGGGGGAGTGGGAGAGGGAGAAGCAGGCTTCCCACTGAGCAGGGAGCCTGATGCAGGGCTCCTTCCCAGGACCCTGGGATCATGACCTGAGCCAAAGGCAGACGCTTAAACCAACTGAGCCACCCAGGCACACCGACTCGGACGTCTGAAGAGTTTCTTATTTTAGTAAATACATTTTAATTTTTATAATTAAAAACTGAAGTGAGATTGAGATTTTTTGTTTTTAAAATAATTTTATAGTTTTTATGTTTATCTGATATCTGATTGATTTTAATTACTCAGTGATCCTTAAAGAAACAGGTCTCCTTTTCCAGGAGCATTCGGCAAATAAACTGTGTGGCATTTGCTGGCTATTTGAGTTAGCCATTGTACCATTCTCCCCCTTCCCCTTTTCTGTTTTTTTTTTTTTAAGTTTATTTATTTAAGTAATCTCTAAACCCAGTGTGGGGCTCTAACTCATGACCCCGAGATCAAGAGTCTCATGCTCTTCCAGTTGAGCCAGCCAGGTGCCCCCCTTTGCTATTATTTTGATAGACCATTGATCTTATATATTTATATATTTATTATATTAAAGTGTTCACTTATTTGTAAGATTTTCTTTTTTTTTTTTTTTAAGATTTTATTTATTTGACAGAGAGGGGGAGAGAGGCAGCGAGAGAGGGAACACAAGCAGGGGGAGTGGGAGAGGAAGAAGCAGGCTCCCCGCCGAGCAAGGAGCCTGATAGGGGGCTCGATGCCAGGACCCTGGGACCATGACCTGAGCCGAAGGCAGATGCTTAACGACTGAGCCACCCAGGTGCCCCTATTGTAAGATTTTCAGTTGTTTTTGGAAAGAAAGTACTAATTAACTATGAAGAAAAAATTACCAGATAGCAAAACAGTTTCTCCAAAGTGGAAATATTTTTTTATTTTTTATGTTCTTTATGGAAGTATTTCTTTTTTATGAGCTCTGAGATAAACTCACAATTTTAATAAGTTTACCTTTGGCATTTTTTGTGAGATTGTACTGGAATTTTTTATGAAACTCAGTAAGTATAGAATTTTCCCAGTTCTGGATTCCTTTTGACTTTTATGCATAACTCCCCCACCCTTCCCTCTATCAAATCCATCTTAGAAAAGTGTATAGAAAGCATACAGAATGGGTGTCAGGAAACCTGGGCTCTGGTACAAATTATAGAACTTTGTTCTAATTGTTTTACCTCATTTGGTTTTTCTTTTGGTGTTTGCAGTCTCTGAACATCAAATTTCATCTATTTCCAAACAAAATATTCCAGCCTGAGCATTTTTCAAGATCAAGACTTGATTCTGTATTTTAAATTCTCACTGTTCTTTATAATCCTGCCATTTGCCAACATTGTGACCATTGACAAAGTTACTAAACTACTGAGACTGTTTTCTGTTTGTGGTGATTGTGAAGATTAAATTGGATAGTGGAATATACTTCAAAATACTTAGTTCAGGTATTGTGTAAAGCTGTTAGTTTTCTTATAATTTTATGACTATAATAGAAATAACAGTCACAAGTCTCATAAAAAGTCATGAAGTATATGAATCAGATCAATACAATATTTTTGTGGTAATTACAACATAAGGAAACATCATGATGTTACAGTCGTTTATTTTTAAGCCCACACTAAGTTTCTATTCAGGGTCTTTTAACTTGATTAAAGAAATAACAACTTTGTTACTTGGTTTTACTAGATCCTTTGTTAAGCA
Source organism: Zalophus californianus (assembly GCF_009762305.2). Classification (NCBI taxonomy): domain Eukaryota; kingdom Metazoa; phylum Chordata; class Mammalia; order Carnivora; family Otariidae; genus Zalophus; species Zalophus californianus. The sequence continues at coordinate 68,544,848 of NC_045605.1, read as the reverse complement.
TCTTAAAAAACTTTTAGTAATTAAATGTATTCCAGGTGAAATTTTGTCTGAAAGAATAATTCTGTGGAATTGTTCTGCCTTTTTTGTTTCAATATTAATGTTTGGAAGCATGAGATACCCAGATGGCAGCTAAGGATATTTAGTATATGTGCTGCCGAAGTGAGCACGGCAGCTAAGGATATTTAAATATAAATGGCACTCTATTAAACTGATGCATAGAGAGTAGCAGGTTTAATAGAAGAATCAGATGAAAAGTACCTAAAAAGACTTCTGGTGTTTATTTTAATCTCATTTGTGGCCTTTTTTATGTCTAGCATTTTATAATCCTGTTCATCACTTTAAAAATATGTCACAGTAATGCCAAAGTATGTAAAATTCTTGACTATTTTATTTTGCGTGGAATAGATTTAAAGGTCAACACTACTCTTTTATGTAGGTTATGGGTGCTACATATGTGCTTTCAGAGCAGTAGTGTGAGGAAGCTTGAAGTGGGATGGCAGGACGGCCTCATCCTTATGACAGTAACTCCAGTGATCCAGAGAATTGGGATCGGAAATTGCATAGTAGACCTCGTAAACTTTATAAACATTCAAGGTAGGTAGAAAATATGTATTTCACATATCAAAGCTCTGATAAAATTGACTTTTATAAAGAATCAAACTGCATTTGGTTGTGGCAAGTCCTGTCAGAGGATGGGGGCTGGTTTACAAAAAATAATGGATGTTTGCATTTCTCCTTAAACTTTTATAGAAACATTTCTTTTTAATCTTTTTATATTTGTATTTATTTGAATTTTTGTTTCTGTTTCTAAATAATGTTAAAATCTCCTTAGTTGACCCCATGAATAAATGCTGTAATTAGACTGTGAACTCTGGCAAGACAGGTTAGTTCTTTGTATTTAAAACTCTCTAATCAGAATTTTTGTTTTCTAAATACATTGTGTGTGTAGATTATACATAATTTACAGGCTATGTCCTATTGTCTTGTCATCCTAATACTAATGGGAAAATCAGTCTTTCTGCAGTGATTCTACTGGTTCATTTAAAGTTTGATGCATTAAATGAAATTCATCTCAAAAATTTCTGCCCATTTATATATTATGTGTAAAGCTTTCATTTTGTACTGCATGACTTAGTGAGGAATACCTCATATAGAATGCTTTATGATTTGATATTTTAAGGTGTTAATTAGCAGCTCATAAACCTTACACATTACAGGTATGTAAGCATGTTTTCATAGAGTATGTGCTTTTGTAAATATTTACTTAGGGGATATTATCAAACATTTAATGTATTTGAGTGTAAAATTCTCCTAATCACCGATAACTGTTACCAGATTTCTTAAAAAAAAACAAACAAAAAAAAAACAAAACATGCTGTGATACTGAAATCCTTTTTGTAATTTTAAAGAAATAATTCAGGTGCTCTTAAACTATATACTACAGCTAGAAAGTATGAGTAACTGGTACTTTTTAAGTCTCCTGACAAGATGTCTATCTTTATTGTGGACTTTTAATGTGGTGAGGTCTAGAGTGAAAAAGTTAAGTTGACTTAATTATAAGTACACAACAATGATATGAGTGTTTTTGGTTTATTTGTTCATTTTTGTGGTGTGTGTGTATGTGTGCTTTAGCTGGTGCTCTAGTACTTTTTCTCCATCCTGCTTATTATATGGATAATTATTTTGTCTTTGAGATTAAAGAGATACTAGTTTTATCTCATTAAGTGTGGGATATTTTTATCTGCTATGTTGTATACATTTTTCCAGGCTAATTCTGTTATCCTTCTTAGTTCTTAATATTTTTCTGCCAATGTACAGTACTGTATTATAAATGAAGAGATGAAAGGTCAAAATAAGCTGTTATTTGCTTTATGAAAGATAAATGCATCAATGAGGAAAACTAATAGTACTTTTTCATTCCTGTTGTTTCATTTCAAAAATAACAAACATCATAGCTCTTCCTACTATCTGTAACATCAGTAACTTTTTGGTGCTCTTCTCAGGCAGACTATAGCACTATTGGTTGTTTAAGTGAAAAATATTAAAGAGAAATAGAAAATAAATACCAGTATATTATTTGTTTTTAATGGAAAGATCATGAAATCCTTTGATTTTTTTATTTTATTTTATTTATTTGACAGAGAGCACAAGCAGGGGGGAGCGGAAGGCAGAGGGAGTGGGAGAAGCCGGCTCCCTGCTGAGCAGAGAGGGGAGCCCCCCTATGAGTATTGATCCCAGGATGCTGACATCATGACCTGAGCTGAAGGCAGACGTTTAACCGCTTAACCGACTGAGCCACCCAGGCGCCGCCTTTGAGCTTATTTTAACCTCATTCATGGAAATTCTGCCCAAGAGAAAATAGCTTATTTTTAGAGACCTCTTGTTCTTATGCACTGAGCATACTTCAAAAATATATGCAGTTTGACTTTTAAAAAATGGTATTCTTTGAGTTCATACTAAAATAATTGGGAAGTTTTATTTTATTTTTTTAAAGATTTTATTTATTTATTTGGCAGAGAGAGATAGCGAGAGAGGGAACACAGCAGGAGGAGTGGGAGAGGGAGAAGCAGGCTTCCCGCGGAGCAGGGAGCCCGATGTGGGGCTCGATCCCAGGACCCCGGGATCATGACCTGAGCCGAAGGCAGACGCTTAACGACTGAGCCACCCAGGCGCCCAATAATTGGGAAGTTTTAAAAACTAACAACCAACAAGTATTGTTGAGATACTGTGCTCAGTTCAGGAGAGATTCAGAAGTTTTTGTCAGGGTACCATCATGGAATGCTTAAAATCCACTGATGGAACAATTAGAGGACAACAGGGCACCAAACTGTGGTAGGGAGTTGTAGTAAAATTAGAGTTCAAAGAAGGAATCAGTATCAACTGAGTAATAATGAGACTTGAGCTAATCCTTGAATGATTAGGTAGATTGATGGACATTCCTGCCAGGGACTTTCTGGAGGTAACCTTGACTAGATTTGAAGGTGGAGCTCTATGAATAGTATTACTTTCCCCAATTGACATATGAAAAAAAATGAGGTTAATAAACTTGCCCAAGACCATGCAATTTCTCAATGGCAAACCTAAAATTTATAAACAAGTTTCTCATTCTTTTTATTTTTGACATTTGCAATAACTTTGGTTTATGGTACATTTTAAATACAAATAAAGTAGAGAAAACAGGTATAATAAACCCCTCTGTACCCATCTTTCAGCTTAAATTATATCAACTCACATGGCTAGTTGTGTTTCATCTGTGCTTCTCCCTACTCATCCTTTTTTTGGATCTTGTGTATTTTATTTAGGGATATTTGAGCAAAAGAAAGCCAGACTAAACACTGGCTTAAGTTAGAGGTTTATTTTTCTTGTATGTAAGTTCGCAGATAGGTAATGCAGGATGTGGATTTAGTGGCTTAAGGTTGTTAGGATCAAAAATTTCTGATTTTCTTGGCTTTTTCTCATGGTCGCAAGATGGCTTACTGTAGCTCCAGCCATCATGTCCACCTTCCAGACAAGAATGAGGTAGAAGGGAGAAGGGGACAGTGAGAAAGGGGTTTCATTTATATTAGGGAATCAAATTTTCTCAGAAATTTCCAGCAGGCATCTGCTTGTACATCATTGGCTAGAACCATGTCATATGGTCCTCTCCGGGTCATAGAGGCTAAGAAATGAGGTGGGCACATCAAACAGAGTTAGGGATTTTAATTTATAAAAAGCAAATGTCTCAATCTGTTGAGGCTGCTATAAGAGAATACCATAGATCGGGTGGCTTATAAACAAATTTACTTAACATGGTTCTGGAGGCTAGAGAGTCTAAGTTCAGGGTGCTGGCACATTTGATATCTGGTAAGGGCTTGCTTCCTTGTTCAGACAACTGTCTTTTTGCTGTGTCTTCACATGGTGAAGGGGCTAGCAATCTCTCTGGGGTCTTTTTTATAAAGTACTAATCCAGTTTGTGAAGGCTTTGCCCTCAAGACCTAATTACCTCCTCACCTCCAACTACCATCACATTGGGGGAATACATTTCAATATATGAATTTTGGGAGGACACAGACATTTAGTCTTTAGCAGTAAAGAGATAAGCATATTTTATTGGTTCAGTTTTTGTGCATAATTTTAAAAAGTTGTCTTGTATAAATTTATATTTTGTTCTATTCACATTTTAGAATTGCCTGCATTTTCAGATTTTTTCTTTTTTTTTTTTTCCTCCCACTTTTCCTTACTGGGAAGGATAAAACTCAATTTCTTGAATTCTAAAAATGATAATAATAGTTACTATATATGTGTGCTTACCATTGAGGTTTGAGGGTTTGGTGGGCATTGGTAACGTTTCATTTCCATCTAATAAACTTTAAGGTACTTTTCTGAATTTTCTTTTGAATGTAGATTTGGTATGTATAGCACTGTGATATAAAAAACAAGACAAGGAAGCTAATCTCAACATGGATGGACTTCAGAGTGCCTATGTTCCCTGTGGCTTAATAAGCAAGTGCATACAAATAAATTAGTTAAAAAATTACTGAACTGGGGCACTGGGGTGGCTCAGTCGTTAAGCGTCTGCCTTTGGCTCAGGTCATGGTCCCAGGGTCCTGGGATCGAGTCCCGCATCGGGCTCCCTGCTGGGTGGGGAGCCTGCTTCTCCATCTCCCACTCCCTCTGCTTGTGTTCCCTCTCTCACTGTCTCTCTCTCTCTCTGTCAAATAAATAAAATCTTTAAAAATAAATAAATAAATAAAAAATTACTGAACTTTGTTTCTTTCTAAGTAGTTGTATAGTTAATACTTGTATAGAGGAGTTTGTAGTTTGCTAAGAGGTTAAATATCATTTCGGTTGAAGTGTGTTCGGCCTGAATTGCAACAACTTTCTTTAAATTATAAATTATGAGTTTTTGCTACTTAAAAAGGGAAAAAGAAAGCACCTTTTCTGTACAACATCAAAATGGCTAGATTGACAATATGCTTAAAAGCTCCCGAATATTTGAATTGGGTTGAATACAACTATTTAAAACTCAGATCTGCAGTCTGCTTAGGTTACTAAAGATAAACGCATCATACATTCAATATCAGACTTTGCCGCAAGGTTTCATTCCCACATACAAGTACGCATGCTCCTTTCTTCTGAGACTGCGTGAAGACTGAGCTTCACAGTTTCCTTTTTAAGTCACTTCGTTGTCCCAGCAGTAGTTTAGAAATAGAAAAGTTTGGTTGCTTTAAAGAATAGTTCTTGAATGGATTTTTAAAGTACAATATTTTTTTCTTTGGTTTTTAAGGAGAAGCTTTACTGCCTAGAATGGGTACACAATAAAATATTGAAAGGAAAAAAAGAAAGTTAGATGTATCCTAGTTTTCTAAAACCTGGCAGGCTGGCATAGCTAGAATTAGCATTACAGATGGCATTTGGCAACACAGCTACATATCACTAAGCCCTCATCTCCTGAGTTTTCTTCAGCCTGTCTATCAATTACAATATCCAATCGCTGCACAGAGATGGAGAAATGGGATGATCACAGCTCACACGATGCTGTTTGGTTAGAAACGTCAGTGCTGCACAACCCACGGCTGAGTCAGTGTCTGTGAGAAAATGAACTGAATTAATATATAGAGGGGGTTGTATCTCTGAACATTTACAGCCTAAATAACCGCAATAGCATTATTACACAGTAGAGGGAGGAAAGCTGGAGGAAGTCTATGGACAGGGGAGGTAGGGGGAGACTGGGAAATTTTCTGATTGTTCAGAGGAATCTTGAAGATGATGGAAATATCAGATGTGCTAAAGTTTCCTAGTAATGCCCAAGGATGCTGATCTGGCTTTCAGTGCTGCATTGTTTGAAAAAGCAGAGTCCCTTTATACTCTGATTTCAGAATTTTTTTCTTGTTTTTGTGTGTCTACCTTGGCATATACTAAAGTAAGGTGTGTATTCATTTATTACATGATATCACTGGGTTATAATTCTATACATCTATGAATATGAGAGAGATTGAGAAAGATATGTTTGGCCTTTGTTTCATTATGATCATTTACTTTTCTGGATGAAAAAGATCATATGTCTTGATTGTCAGCTAAATGGCAAGTTATTTAAAATAAATGGAGTGTGTTTTTATTGTTTTCATGGGTTTGATGCTTTGTTTTTTATTTCATTTAAAGTCTTAGAATCTTCATGTAACTTGAGAATGCATTATGTTTGGTATTGTTTTTTATGAATATCATAAACAATTCAAGGCAAGAATAATTTAAAATATTTTTAATATATTTGAAAATTAAATTCAAGATAGACAAATGAAATCGTTGAAATAATTTTCTAAAAAGAGGGTAAATGTATTTTTATTTTTGGATGAATTAATGATTAGCTGAACCAGTTATATGCAGTAGTATTTTACAGAATTGAATATATTTGAATGATAAATTTTAACTGGTTAAAATGACTTTTTTTCTAGTCTCTTAGAACATAGACTCTGAATAGATGATCTGGATGCTGCCATTGAACTAGAGAGTAAATCAGATAAGTTTTTGGATTATTGCAAAATGATTTTCAACCAGGGAGAATTTCTAAATATAATTGTTCTTGCTGTGAGATCTTAAATCTTAACAGGTAGCATTGGTTACTTTATTTGGAAATTTTAGCTGAATATTAAACACCTCGGCTATTTTTTTTCTTTTGTCTTCATTATTCCTGTCCTATGGACCCTTCATTTTGTAGGGATTTGGGGGGATATACATCTTAAAATTTATTTTTAATGTTTTTAAATAGTTCATAAGAGCCTTTCCTCGAAATGGCAGGAAGTTCTTGTGATTTCCCCCATTTAATTTCTAGAAGTTCAAATGGTCATCTTAATGGTTGTCACAACTTATTTATATGTTTAGGCTAGCTAGTGGTATCTTGTATTGGCTTTTTTTGTGGTTTGGTGTCCAGAAATGTTTTTCTAAGCTTGTTTTAGTAATAGAGTTATAAAAGCAGAAATCTCAAGCTCGACCTTTTTGTCTTATACTTGATAGAATATTTTTCTCTGGTTTTGCTGGTTCTTTTAAAATAATAATGCCTGTGTTATTGTAAAAGTAATACATATTCATTATGGATTTGATAAATACAGAAAGCACATAGAAGAAAACAAAAATGTTAAAGTATTTTTCTTTTGATCATAGCTTAAATATTTTTGCATATAACCTATTTTTTGTGTATCTATAAAAATATAAAATCACACATATATTTAAAAGTGGTTTTGAAATATTATTACTGTATGTACTGTTACATAACCCATTTTTTTACACTTAATCATGAACATCCCCTGTCATGAAATAGTCTTCTATACCATAATTCTTAAGAACTGTGTAGTGTTTTATGTGTATATATTTTGTAATTTGCCAATTTGAGTTTTCCTGATTTTTGTTTAAAGATTAGCATGATTCCACAGGATACATTTCTCTAAAAAAGGAAGAATGTCTTAGAGAGTTAAGTAAAAATGTAATTTTGATATTTTTTCGGACAGAGAAGGATTCTTAGTGTGACTACACAATAAACTCTTTAAAGATATGCACTACTTTTAAAATAAAGCAAATAGCTAAGATCGCCATAATAAAATATAGAAAAGAAATCTTTATAACAATTAGGAAAGCAATGAGCTGAGACTTTTAAAAAATGCTAAGACCAACCAAAAGGGTATCTTATATTACATTTAAAAAGGTAATCAAGGAAAGTGTAAGAATAATAATGCCTGACAATGAAGGAAGAAAAAAATCCCTCAGCTCTTACTTAGAAGCTTCTTTGTTAGAGAGGAAGAGCAAACCACCACCAATAATAACAATAAAGCAAACATTGCTGTGAAGGACATAAAAATCAACAGGGGTATAGTGATGATATTAACTAGATAGTTAAATGAGTTATCTTCTGGGTCAGTTGAAACATCTTACATTTATAAAAGGAACTGCCTGTAAAATTTTAAACTTATTGGTATTATTTGTGATTTCTAATGATTTTAGGAGAATACCAGGAGTACTAAAGATGGAGGATTCTAGGTCTGATTTTGAGAAAAATAGATTTTAGAACAAAAAATGAAAAAGATAGTTTATGACTAACTTGAAGAAAAATAGTTTAAAAATGATCCAGAATGGGTTTGCTAAAAATAGATTGTCAGAGCCATTTTCTGATGCAATTGGTAGACTAGTAGCAATATAATGTATTTGGACTTAAGCTTAGTTTTTAGTAAAGTCTATTTTTAAATTCTTGGGTGTATGGTGAAGGAAAAAATGAGTTAACGGTAAGTTGTTTGTGTTAACCGACACAATTTTGATTTTGAATGACCCTACCCAAAGATTATTGCTCTTGGAAGGTGGCTTTGTTCTTTGCTTTGTCTCATTGCACATCTGGAGAAGGCAAATTATTAAATTTATAGGGGACAATGAAGAAAGAAGGATAGGAAATGATAAACTAAATGATCTAAAATGACCTCTGAGTTTGTATTGTTGGACTAAATTTAAATGAATACTTTTTGTGAGATACATAAGGCCTGAAAAACACTAATATACATTAAGTTAGCATGGCTTTACAACATCACACAGGAAAAAGACCTGGCTGGGGGTGTTTTTTGGCAGTAAATTTGATAGAAAACAAAAGTACAATATGGCTGCCATCATTCCATTTTCTCACCCACCCTCCCTGCTTTAAAAAAAAAAAAATCACAATGGAAAAGGCTAGAGCCACTCTACTGTACACCAAAGTATTATTGTCTTTAGTTCTGTGTATATTCAAAGGAAGGATGTGAAGAAGTTGGAAATCTTGTAAGCTTAAGGAACTGATTAGAGGTCTTGGGGGCAGCTCTGATTGATATTAAGGAATCTCATTATAAGAGGCATCTTCAAATATGTGAAGAGTCACCTCCTGGAAATGACACCAAACTTGGTTTGAGTCAGACTTGTTTGAGGTTGAAAGCATGAGCTCTGAAATTGAACTACTTAGTTCACATCTCAGACCTGCCATTTAATTTGCTATCTGATTTTAGGCGAGTTCCTTAGCCTCTAAGCTTCTGTTTTTCTCAACTGGGAATGGTTTTGGGGATTAAATGAAAATATATGTAAAATGCTCAGAATTGTACCTGGCATGTATTAAATGCTCAGATCTTAGTGTTGTTGTTATTATTGTTATTTGGCCCTAGCAGATAGAACTAGGCAGTGGTTCTCAACTAGAGGTGTGATTTTTGCCCCTCTTTGGGCTTTGGCAATGTCTGAGGACATTTTTGGTTAATGACTGGGAGGAGAGAGTACTACTAGTATCTAGTGGGTGGAGGCCAGAGGTGCTGCTAAACATCCTACAATGCACAGGACAGCTTCCCATAACAAATAATTAACTGGTCCAAAACCCTGAACTAGGGTCAGATGACACGGTTTAATTAAGCTTTAATGTTAAGAAAAATTGTCTTAAGAGTTAGAGCTTTCCAAAGATTGAACAGAACTGTTAAAAAGAAAAAAACCAAGTTACCCTTCCCTGTCATTAACAGCAATAGGTCTGCCAATTCATGGGGACTTGATAGATGAGATTCAGAAATTGGATAGGTGTTAGGATTACATGTTCTAAAAGGGTTTTCCTAAACTTAGATTCTGTGTTTCTATGAGTATTTCTTGGGATACTTAGGTATATTGAATGACCAGTATCAAAGGGTTTCTGATACAAATTCTTTCATTCTTTATCAATCTAATTTAGTTTAGCAGAGTAGTTTAGATTTTTAATTTTAATTGTTTTATTGCTTAAAACTTTAGTATGAGAATAGAGGAGGGAATTTAATGGAATAAGTCAGTTTGTGTTTTTAAAAGGCCATTTGGAAATACAAGTGACTGTCGGATTGCTGTTTTTCTCTAGAAACATGTTTTGTGAAACTAATTTGTTAAAAATACTGACAAATGATATATATTTCTAAAATTAAATCTTGTATTTGTACCTCATATCTTTTTTCCACTGGTTGATTTTCCCCCTTTAGTAATAAGTAGGATACTTGCTCTAAAAGGTTTTTGAAAGTAATTACAATTTTTTGAAGCACCTTTAAATGTACGTGATTATGTATGCATTATAATATTATTCTCAATCGTGAACAGTAACTTGCACAAAATACTCAGTAAATATTTGTTGAATAAATGACGAATTAGTAGATACAAAATATATCTGACCATTAATTTAGATCTGTGCAGTTATTAATAGTGGTTAGCTATATATATATATGTGTGTGTGTGTATATTAAAGATTAGTTCATTATTTTAGAGAGAGAGAGAGAGAGCACGCATGTGGGTGGTAGAGGAGGAGGGAAAGAGAGAATCCCAAGCATATTCTGTGCTGAGTGCAGAGCCTGACGTGGGGCTTGATCCCACAACCACGAGATCATGACCTGAGCCTGAATCAAGAGTCCGGACGCTCAACCGACTGAGCCACCCAGGCGCCCCTGGTGGTTAGCTATATTTTAAAACTACTTTATAATTTTCTATGGTAGGGAGTTGCTTGAGACTGTTAAGTATATAGTGATTTCCAATTCCCAAATTTTTCTCTCTAACCTGGACCTTTCCCCTGAACTTCAGACTTGTGTGTCTGACTCTTTATTTGATATCTGCATTTGGATGTTGAATAAACCTCTCATTCTTTACAATATCTAAGATATACCTACACTTTCCAAACCTAATCTTCCCACTCTCGTTCTCATGCAGTAAATGGAACTTCCATTCTTTTAGTTGCTCAGACCAAAATAATAGTCATCCTTGACTCCTCTCTCTCAACTCCTACATTTAATCTCTGAAATTTCAGAGTCTTATTCTTCAAAATGTATCGTCCACTCTTCGCCATGTGCACTGCTACAACTCTGGTCCAAGTCACTTTTAGCTCTCCCCTGAACTATTTGCAGTAACCTCTGAATTGGTCATTTGATTCTACATTTGCATCCTTTCTTCCATTGTCCACTTGATCTAACATAAGTTAGATTATGTAACAAACTTCACTGGTACCCATATCTCAGATCAAAAGCAAAAATCATTTATTTATTTAGGTTTTTAAGAAAGATTTTATTTATTTGAGAGAGTGAGTGTGCACACGAGTGAGGGGGAGGGGCAGAGGGAGAGGGACAAGCACACTCCACACTGAGCACAGAGCCTGATGTGGGGCTTGATCCCATGACCCGAGATCACAGCCTAAGAGACTAAGTTGGATGCTTAACTGATTGTACCACCCAGGTGCCCCTGAGCTCATCTTTTAACATTGTCTTGCTTTCTGTGCTTCAGCTATCTTGGCCTTCTTGAATGCCACGAAAAAGCCAAAGATTACTCTTTGCACAGGGTCTTTGTACCCTCATATATTCTCATAGTTTTGTTTCTCTCTTCCTTAGATCTTTGCTCAGACATCATCTCCTCAGACAGTCCCCCTTGACCACTCTATGTAAGATAGAACCTCATACCTCAAAACGAGTATCTCTTCTCTTCACTCTGCTTCGTTTTTCCTCATAGCACCTATCACCATATATTTAATGTATTTATTTGTACACATTCTGTTTTTCTTCCCTCGATTGTATTAATTTTGAGGGCACAGACTTTTTTGGTTATATCCATCAGGACTAGAATAGTAAATCGCATATGATTTGTGTTCAGTGAATATTTGGTAGTTTGAATGCGTGTTAAAACAAATTTTTAAGATAAAGGATAGGAGAGTAAGAGTACTTTCACTTATTATAGGATTTAGTTGTCATTGTATGTTGTAAGCACCTGATACCTATTGATGAATTATAACTATGCTATTTTTTAGAACTGAAAAAGTTAGCAGTATAACATTTACATATTATAACTTCAATTCAGAGACTCCTCAGTTTGGAGAGGTGCTTGCCTAGCAACATCTTCCTTTATTAAAAAAGTTGAAAAACTAGAAGCAAAGTAATAGACATTTTGAAAGTTAAAGAAATCTTCAGCTCCTTTGCTGTTGACATGAAATTAGTTTTTATCAGTTGGGAAAACTTTACCCTGGTAGTAAAACATTAAAGCTTTGCCCTTAAGGGCAAAAAGTCTGTCAGAATTTTTAGTATCTAGGTCTTCATTTGACTTCACGGAAAAGATGCTCTTAGAGTGGTCATGCAACAGTATATGGAACTTTCTTTTTATTCAAGTATAATCTAATGGTTGAACAATTCTATATATTTCTCATTGCTCATCAAGATACTTTCCTTTATCTATTTCTCCCATTCCCCCTACCCATCTCCCCTCTGGCAACCACCAGTTTTGTTCTCTGTATTTAAGAGTGGGTTTTTTTTTGGTCTCTCTCTCTTTCTCTTTTTTTTTTGTTTCTAAATTCCACGAGTGAAATCATACGGTATTTGTCTTTTTCTGAATAATTTCACTTAGCATTATATCCTTTAGGTTCATCCATGTTGTTGCAAATGGCAAGATTTCATTCTTTTTTATGACCGAGTAATACTCCATTGTTCGTATGTATGTATGTGTATACCATATATATACCACATCTTTATCCATTCACCTATCAGTGGACACTTGTGTTGCTTCCATATCTTGGCTATTGTAAATAATACTGCGATAAACATAGTGGTGCATATATCGTTTTGAATTAGTGTTTTCATTTTCTTTGGGTAAATACCCAGCAGTGGAATTACTGGATCATAGGGTAATTCTATTTTTAATTTTTTGAGGAACCTTCATACTGTTTTCCACAGTGGCTGCACCAATTTACATTCCCACCAACAGTGTAAAGGGTTCTTTTTTCTGTGGAACTTTCTTGCTGCTGCCACTGCTTCTGCCTTACTTCAGTTGATGACTTATCTGACAATGGAATTTTTAAGGAGAAGAGAAAGATGTTAGGATTTAGGACTAGTATTAAGACTATTCTTAGGCTATATTTCTTGCTATAGTTGTCTTTAGTGGGGAAATCTGGGATTTAAGTATCATTTAAAATATTTCTATGGAAAGAACGGATCAAACCACATACTTACAGTTGACTTTTGAGAGCATAGCTCAGTCCTCAGTTGGCAACTGCCCTTTTTGGTAATTAGCCTTTGTTCCTTGGGGAACTGATCATGTATTAAGCAGAACAAAAAGCTTATAGAAAGGCTAGTTGATAAAAAAAGGGAAAAGATGAAAGAAATTTGTATTAAATCTGTTGAAAATAGATTTAGAAGTTTGATAGCATTTCTTATATCCTCACAGTTACTGACACTTAACAAAAGAATGGGAAAAATTTTCTGTAAAGGGTTGAATAGTAAATATTTTTGGCTCTGTGGACTATACAGTCTTTGTTGCAACCACTCACTTTTGCCATTATAGAGTGAAAACAGCCGTTAACAATGTATAAATGAATGGGCAATGTTGTGTTTTAATAAAGCTTTATTTACAAAATCAAGTAATGGGTTGCATTTGGTCCACGAGCCATGGTTTTGCATCTCTTAACACCTTAAAAATGCTTATAAAAAGCATATGCAAATTAAGTGCTTAACAATATATTAATATGAAATCATTTAAAAGTCTTAGTTAAAGCTAAAACATAAGATGTGATACTTGTTATACTAATAAAAACAGCTTAATTTTCCCCAAAATGAAAACAGGAATTTAAAATATTGCTTTTTTAAGGACAGACTAATGCATAGGAACATCTAATGCAAAATTTATAAGGATGCTCACCTCATTTTTTTTTTTAAGATTTATTTATTTTTATTTTGAGAGAGGGAGAATGAGAGAGGAGAGTACATGAGAGGTGGGAGGGTTAGAGGGAGAAGCAGGCTCCTCACTGAGCAGGGAGCCCAATATGGGACTCGATCCTGGGATTACAGGATCATGACCTGAGCTGAAGGCAGTCGCTTAACCAACTGAGCCACCCAGGTGCCCGCTCACCTCATTTTAAAGAAAAAGTAGGTCTTGGGGCACCTGGGTGGCTCAGTTGGTTAAGTGTCTGCCTTTGGCTCAGGTCATGATCCCAGCGTCCTGGGATCGAGCCCCATGTCAGTCTCCCTGCTCAGGAGTCTGCCTCTCCTCCCTCTCCCTCTATGAGCTCTCTTGCTTTCATTCTCTCTTAAATAAATAATAAAATCTTAAAAAAAAAAAAAAAAGTAGGTCTTAAAACCTTGATTAAATGTTTAAAATAACTTGTAAATCGTATCCATATCTCCATATCTCTCTACACACACACACACACACACACACAGACACACACACACAGAGAGAGACACAGTAGTGTTTGACAAGGAGTAAACAACTGATGAAGGGGAAAATGCTTAGATATTATATATACCCTGTAACTTCAGCTAAATTCAACAAATATTAATAAGGTGCACCAGGTTATGATGTTGGTTGCTGGAAGTGTTTAAAGATAAGTAATATAATTCCTCAAACTAGGAAAGTGCTACCATATAAGGTTGTACCATGTGTATTCTACATAAGGGTACCATATATAAGTGCATATGATTCACTTTGTAGATATTTTACTTTTGTGTATTTGTTACAACTAGTGTCTATTTGATAGCAGCAGTGCTTATTAATATCAGTTACTTCTGGAAATTTTTCATGTGTAATTTCTCTCCATTTTCTCTGTTCTCTCTGAACATACATTATTTGAATGTTGACCTCATTCATTATTTTTCTAATTTTCTCATCCTTTCTCTCTTCTTTTCTTTTTCTTTTTTTTTTAAGAGTTTATTTATTTATTTGACAGAGACAGAGATAGCGAGAGCAGGAACACAAGCAAGGGGAGTGGGAGGGGGAGAAGCAGGCTTCCCGCTGAGCAGGGAGCCCAGTGTGGGACTCGATCCCAGGACCCTGGGATCATGACCTGAGCCGAAGGCAGACGCTTAACGACTGAGCCACCCAGTCGCCCTTCTCTCTTATTTTCTTTGTCTTTCTTTTATTCCCAACTTTATCTTTCAGCCCTTCTAGTAACCTTTAAAAGCTTCTGCTATTGTGTTTTGAATTTCTAAGAACTCTCATTCTCTTTTTTTAAAACAGTATTCCTCTCCTTGTGTTATGGAAGTAATATCTTTTCAAATCACTAGGTTTATTAATTATAGTTTTGCTTTTTTTGTCTCTACATTGTCTATTGCCTTTTTTTTTTTTTTTAAGATTTTATTTATTTGACAGAGAGCACAAGTAGGCAGAGCGGCAGGCAGAGGCAGAGGGAGAAGCAGACTCCCCGCTGACTGGGAAGCCTGACAATGGGACTCCATCCCAGGACCCTGGGATCATGACCTGAGCAGAAGGCAGACGCTTAATGGCTGAGCCACACACGCACCCTGTCTATTGCCTTTTTTATGTTTATTAAACTTCTTATTGTGAAATAGTTTTAGATTTACAAGAAATTGCAAAAATTGTGAGTTCCTGGGTACTCTCACCCAGCTTCCCTTAATAATAACATGTCACTTAAGTGTAGTACATTAGCAAACAAGGAGATTGACATTGGTACAATATATAATACTATAAACTATAGACCTCAGTTTTTATATGAACTTTTTTTCCTGGCATATATTCTGTGATATTTTATCAAATATATAGATTTGTGTAACTACCTCTACAATCAGGATACATAACTGTTGCCATCACCACAAGCAAACTCCCTCATGCTGTCTCTTTAGAATCACATCCTTTCCCCCCACCGCTTTTAACCTCTGGCAACCTCTGATTTGTTCTCTATCACTATATTTTTGTCGTTTTGAGAATATTATATAAATGTAATCAGATAGTGTGTAAACTTTTGGGTTTGGGTTTTTCATTTCATATAATGCCCTTGTATCCGTTCACATTGTTGTACATATCAGTAGTTCTTATTTCTGAGTACTACTCCATTCTATGGATGTACCACAGTTTGTTTATCCTTTCAGAGAATGGCATGGTTTTTGTTACATATTTTGCAATACTGTTGGACTTTTAAAATTCTATACATATTACTTTATTCCCCTTCACCCCCTGTAGGAGTTTTTTGTTTCACAGAACAAAATGAAGGAGACCCTTAAATTTCTCTTCAGTCCTTAGGAACCTGCCTGCCATTGGAATCTGTTGCCGTAATTGGAAATTTAATTTTTTAATTTTTTAATTTATTTTTATTTATATATTTTTAAAGATTTTATTTATTTGACAGAGACACAGTGAGAGAGGGAACACAAGCAGGGGGAATGGGAGAGGGAGAAGCAGGCTTCCCGCTGAGCAGGGAGCCTGATGTGGGGCTCGATCCCAGGACCCTGGGATCATGACCTGAGCCGAAGGCAGACGCTTAACGACTGAGCCACCCAGGGGCCCCCGTAATTGGAAATTTTAAACAAATTAGGTGGCAAGGTCATAAGCAGAAATTCATACAAAATGAATATTTTGAAGTTTGATGTAAATAGATATTTGCTTCTGAGAGTGAACATTTTAGTAAGATTTAAGTATTTTTGGTCAACTGCCTGTTGATCTCATGCTTCAAAGCATGATTTTGAAGTTAAGTGAAAAGTTGGTGTAAGATAAATCAGAAGCCTTATTAGCTTATGAAGTTCCAAGATTTAAAAATGGAAATGTTTTCTTTTGGTAGGATTTGTGTTTAAGGTTGGTTTATTTACGTAACTAGAGGTGCTATAAGTAATATTTCTTACTGATGAAAATTGTGATTTTAGAGGAGTCATGATTAAGGATTCTGATTTGGGTTTCTGTAGTAACTATTGGGTAATATTGATCTGTGAGTTTTCAAGTGGTGATCAATTGGAGATGGTAGTTGTTTTTTAATCTTATTGTAAAAAGGCTTTTGGTTTCATGAGAACATGAACCATGTTATAAGAGGGAATGCAAAAATCTATGTTGGTTAGTGAAGGAGAATTTAGGATTTATTAGAAGAAAGGCATGACTTTTATTAAGTGTAATTGAAATGACTGACTAGAAACTTTCTGGGAGGATAGCCTTATAAGTAAGCCATGTTTTAGCCAAGAGGCCAGTTCTGGTGTAGAGTTTGATAAGTTTTGATAAAGGTATGCACTCATGAAACTTCACTGCAATCAGGAGATGAACATACCCATCACACCCAAAAGTTTCCTTGAAGTCCTTTTTTTTTTTTAATATTGAAGTATAATTAACATATAATGTTATGTTTGTTTCAGGTATAAACATATTGATTCAACAATTCTATACATTACTCAGTGCTCACCGGGAAAAGTGTAGTCATCAGACAAACGTTATTACTACAATATTATTGACTATATTCCTTATAATGTACTTTCCATCTCTAGGATTTATTTTATAATTGGAAGTTTGTACCTCTTAATCCCCATTATCTATTTCACTCCTCCCGCCTACAACATTCCCTCTGGCAACCACCATTTCTCAGTATTTCAGAATCTGTTTTTCGTTTGTTTGTTTTTAAGATTTTATTTATTTATTTGACAGAGAGACACAGTGAGAGAGGGAACACAAGCAGGGGGAGTGGGAGAGGGAGAAACAGGCTCCCCGCTGAGCAGGGAGCCCGACACGGGGCTCCATCCCAGGACCTGGGGATCATGACCTGAGCTGAAGGCAGATGCTTAACGACTGAGCCACGCAGGTGCCCTTGTTTTTGTTTTTGTTTTTTCCTTGTTCATTTGTTTTGTTTTTTAGATTCTGCATATAAGTGGAATCATGTGGTATTTGTCTTTTTCTTTCTGACTTATTTCACTTAGCATTATACCCCCTAGGTTCATTCATGCTGTTGCAAATGGCAAGATTTCATTCTTTCCTATAGCTATATTCAATTATAGTATGTATACTACATTTTTTTTTTATCCATTCATCTATCAGTGGATACTTGGGGTGCTTCCATATCTTGGCTGTTGTAAATAATGCTGCAGTAAACGTAAGCGTGCATATATCTTTTTGAATTAGTGTTTTTGTTTTCTTTGGGTAAATATAAGTAGTGAGATTACTGGGTCATGTGGTGTTTGTATTTTTAATTTTTTGAGTAACTTTCACCACTGTTTTGCACAATGGTTGCACCAAATTACATTTCCATCAACTGTGCAGGAGGGTTCCTTTTTCTCCACATTTTCACCAACACTTGTTATTTCTTTTTGATTTTAGCAGTTCTGACTGGTGTAAGGTGATATCTCATCATGGTTTGGATTTGCATTTCCCTGATGATTAGTGATTTGAGCATCTTTTTATGTGTCTGTTGACCATCTGTAGTCTTTGAAAAAAATGTCTGTTCAGATCTTCTGCCTATTTTTTAATCTGATTATTTAGGGCTTTTTGGTATTCAGTTGTCTTCATATATTTTGGATATTAATGCCTTATCAGATATATCATTTGCAGATACTTTCTCCATGGTTGCCTTTGCTGTACAAAAGCTTTTTATTTTGATGTAGTTTCAGTAGTTTAATTCTGCTTTTTTTCCCTTGCCTGAGTAGACATATCCATAAATCTGTTGCTAATAAGGTCAATGTCTAAGAGATGTGTTTTCTTTTAACCCATCTCACTTTAGGTCTTTAATCCATGTCGAGTTTATTTTTGTGTATCATGTAAGAAAATGGTTCAGTTTTATTCTTCTGCATGTAGCTGTCCAGTTTTCCCAGCACCATTTATTGAAGAGACTGTCTTTTCCCCCTTGTATATTCTTTGTTATAGATTAATTGACCACATAAGCATGAATTTATTTCTGGACTCTCAGTGCTGTTCCATTGGTCTTTATGTCAGTACCGTATAGTTTTGATTACTATAGCTTTGTAGTATATCTTGAAATCGGGGATTGTGATACCTCCAGCTTTGTTACTCTTTTTCAAATTGCTTTGGCTACTCAGGGTCTTTTGTGGTTCCATACAAATTTTAGTATTATTTGTTCTGGTTCTATGAAAAATGGTGTTGGTATTTTGAAAGAGATTACATTGAATTTGTAGATTGTTTTTGGTAGTATGGACATTTTAACGATACTAATTCTTCCAATCCATGAGGATGGAATATCTTTCCATTTGTTTGTGTTGCTTTCAGTTTCTCCCATCAGTGTTTTATAGTTCTCGGAGTATAGGTCTTTCACCTCCTTGGTTAAGTTTATTCCTAGGTATTTTATTCTTTTTGGTGCAATTGTAAATGGGATTGTTTTCTTCATTTCTCTTTCTGCTACTTTGTTATTAGTGCATAGAAATGGAACAGATTTCTATATATTGATTTTTGTCTTGCAGCTTTACTGAATTCATTATTCAGTTCTAATAGTTTCTTGGAGTCTTTAGGGTTTATTATATATATAGTTATCATGTTATCTACAAATAATGAGTTACTTCGTCTTTACCAATTTGAATGCCTTTTATATTTTTTCTTGTCTGACTGTTGCAGCTAGGATTTCCAGTACTATGTTGAATGTAAGTGGTGAGAATGGATATCCTTGTTCCTGATCTTAGAGGACAGGCTCTCAGCTTTTTAATCATTGAATATGATGTTAGCTGTAGGTTTTTCACATATGGCTTTTATTATGTTGAGGTTTGTTCCCTCTAAACCTGCTTTGTTGAGAATTTGTATCCTGAATGGGTGTTGTATTTTGTCAGTTGCTTTTTCTGAGATCTTATGGTTTTTATCCTTTCTTTTTTTTAATGTAATGTATCACATTGATTGATTTGCGAATATTAAACCACCCTTCCATCCCTGGAATAAACTTTACTTGATTGTGGTGAATTACCTTTTTAATGTTTTGTTGAATTCAGTTTGTTAATACTTTGTTGAAGATTTTCGCATCTATGTTTATCAGAGATCTTGGCCTGTAGTTTTCTTTTTCTGCAGTGTTTTTGCCTGGTTTTGGTCTTGTAGAATGAATTTGGCAGGTGTTTTTTTTTCTCTTCTGTTTTTTGGAATAGTTGGGAGAAAAATAGGTATTAGCTCTTGATGTTTGGTAGAATTCACCTTGGAAGCCATCTGGTCTTAGACTGTTGTTTGTTGGGGGTTTTTTGATGACTGATTCAATTTCATTACTAGTAATTGATCTGCTTAAGTTTTCGTT
Source organism: Zalophus californianus (assembly GCF_009762305.2). Lineage (NCBI taxonomy): Eukaryota > Metazoa > Chordata > Mammalia > Carnivora > Otariidae > Zalophus > Zalophus californianus. The sequence continues at coordinate 68,524,924 of NC_045605.1, read as the reverse complement.
AAGTTTTTGGAAGATAGTATGTTTCTAGGAATTTATCCATTTCTCTTAGGTTCTCCAATTTGTTGGCGTACGGTTTTTCATAATATTCTTTTATAATTCTCTGTATTTCTATGGTGTTGGTTGTTATTTTTCCTTCATTTCTGATTTTATTTCAGCCTTTCTCCTCTTTTCTTGATGATTCTGGCTAAGAGCTTATTATCAGTGTTTATCTTTTTAAGGAATCAGCTACTGGTTTCATTGATCTTCCCTATTGTTTTTTAATCCTCTATTTATTTCTGTTCTAATCTTTATTATTTCCTTCCTTCTGCTAGCTTGGGACTTTGGTGGTTCTTTTTCTAGCTCTTTTAGGTGTAAGGTTTAGTTGTTTATTTGAGATTTTTCTTGTTTCTTGAAGTAGGCCCGTGTTGCTATAAACTTCTCCCTTAGAACTGCTTTTCCTGTGTCCCAAAAATTATGGGCCCCACTGTGTTTTCATTTTCATTTGTCTCCATGTATTTTTTTTATTTCTTCTTTGTTTTCTTGGTTGACCCATTCATCTTTTAGTAGTATATTGTTTAGCCTCCATGTATTTGTGTTCTTTCCAGATTCTTTCTTGTGATTGATTTATAGTTTTATACCATTGTGGTTGGAAAAGATGCTTGATATGATTTTAGTCTTCTTAAATTTATTGTGAGTGGTTTTGTGGACTAACATGATCTGTCTTACAGAATGTTCCATGTGTACTCGAAAAGAATGTGTATGTTGCTGTTTTTGAATGGAATGTTCTGTATATATCTGTTATGTCCATCTGGTCTAATATGTCATTCAGTCACTGTTTTCTTGTTGATTTTCTGTCTGGATGATCTATTATTGATGTAAGTGGGGTGTTAAAGTTCCCTGGTATTACTGTATTACTTTCAATTTCTCCCTCTATATCTGTTAATAATTGCTTTATGCATTTAGGTGATCCTATGTTGGGTGCATAGATATTTACAATTGTTATGCCCTACTGTTGTATTGGTCTCTATTATTTTGTAGTGCCCTTTCTCTCTTGCTACTGTCTATTTTTTACTTTATTTTATTATTATTTTTTTTGCTACAGTCTTTTTTAAAGTCTCTTTTGTTTGGTATAAGTATTGCCACCCTGGCTTTTTTTTTTTCTACTTCCATTTGCACAGTGTATGTTTTTCCAGCCCTTCACTTTTGATCTGTACATGTGTTTAGGTTTGAAGTGAGTTTCTTATAGGCAGCATATAATGGGTCTTGTTTTTTTATCTATTCAGTCATTGGATTGGAACTGTTAGTCCATTTATATTTAAAGTAGTTATTGATAGGTATGTCCTTATTGCCATTTTGTTCATTGTTTTCTGGTTGTTTTTGTAGTTCTTTGTTCCTTCTCTTGTTCTCTTCCTTCATGATTTGATGGTTTTCTTTAGTGTTCTGCTTAGATTCCTTTCTCTTTATTTTTTGTGCATCTATTATAGTTTTTTGGCTTATGGTTACCATTAGGTTCATATTATAACGTGTATAGCAGTTTATATTAAGTTAATGGTCACTTAAGTTTGAACACATTCTAAAAGCACTAAATTTTTATTCCTCCCTCCACATTTTAGGTATGTGATGTCATATTTACATCTTTTTATTTTGTGTATCCCTTGACTGATATTTGTGGATATAATTGATTTTACTACTTCTGTGTTTCAACCTCCATACCGATTTTATAAGTGATTAATCCACCACCTTAATTATATGTTTGCTTTTATCTATGAAATTTTTCTCCTTTCATAATTTTCTTCTAGTTGTGGCCTTTTCAAAGAATTCTCCTTAGAGTCCTTTGTAACTCTTTCCTTCTGCCTCTCTCAACCCCCATATTCCATACCCATACAAGCACCAGTATATTTTCGGACACTGTACAGTAGTTTTTGTGTTTCCTAGAACTTGATATTACTGTGTCCTTTTTTGGGTGGTATAGGGGTCTAGCTTCTTTCAGCATAATTTTGAACTTGATCTATGTTGTAATTTGTATTAATAGTTCGTTTCTCTTTTTTTGTTGAGTAGTATTCCACTGTATGTATACACCACAAATTGTTTATCAAATTACCTGTTCATAGACATTTAGGTTGTTTCTAGTTTGGAGGTGTTAAAAATAAAGCAACCAACAATGTTTGTATGTTTTTATACACATATGCTTATATTTCTTTTGGGTAAATAGATAAGATGGAATGGCTGGATCATATGGGTGGTATATATTTAACTTCCTAAGAAACTTTCAAACTGTTTTCCAAAACAGTTTTTAAAGTGGTGGTACCATCAGGAGTATGTGACAGTTTCATTTCATACACATATTCATCAATACTTGATACGACCATTCTTTTTATTTAGCCATTCAAATAGATGTGAAATGGTGTTACATTGTGGTTTTGATTTGCATTTCCTTAACGAGTGATGATGTTCAGCATCTTTTCATGTACTTATTTTTTTATCTTTATATCTCAAATTTTTTGCACATTGAGAGTTCTTTATATTCTAGATACATGTCCTTTATCAGATATGTGATTTAATTCTCCTAAATATCTTTTGAAGAGCAAAAGTTTTTAATTTTTAAAAAAGATTTTATTTATTTATTTATTTGACAGAGAGAGAGAGAGAGAGAGTGCACACGTGCGCAAACACAAGCAGGGGGAGTGGCGGGGAGAGGGAGAAGCAGACTCCCTGCTGAGCAGGGACCCCAGAATGTGGGACTCCATCCCAGGACCTGGGATCATGACGTGAGCCGAAGGCATACGCTTAACTGACTGTGCCACCCAGGTGCCCCGAAGAAAAGTTTTTAATTTTGATTTCATCAAACATCAGCTTATTTTTTTATTTATTATTTACTTAGTTTTAGAGAGGAGAGGGAGGGAGGGAGAGAGAATCTTAAGCAGGCTCCACACCCAGCATGGAGCTCAAGGTGGGGTTCAGTCTCACAACCCTGAGATCATGACCTTAGCCAAAATCAAGTTGGATGCTTTACCAACTGAGCCACCCAGGTACCCCTCGTCAGTTTATTTTTTAATGAATTCTTTTTTTCTCCTCAAATTTCTGTAATTTTAGGTTTTAGATTTAGGATTGTGATCCATTTTTACTTCACTTTTGTATATGACACAAACTCACCTCCCCTCACCTGCAACTCCCCCCTCCCCAGGTGCTGGAGGTGAAGTATACATTGTATATTCATTTGTTTCAGCACTATTTGATGAAAACACTCTTGAATTGACTTTGAATCCTTGTTGAAAATGAGTTGTCTGTATATATGTGTGCGGGCCCTTTTCTGATTATTGATCTAGTTGTCTGTCATTATGTCAGTAGCACACTGTGTTCATTCCTGTATCTTTTCAGCCTTGAAATTAGGTTGTGTTAACGTTCCATATCTGTTCTTTTTAAAGTTATTTAGGCTATTCTAGGTCCTTTGCACTTCTATATGAATTTTAGAATCAGTTTGTTACTTTTGACTAAGAAACGTAAGGTTTTTGGAATTATATTGTGTTTTTCTTTTTTAAGATTTTATTTATGAGAGAGAGGCAGAGTGCAAGCATGGGCAGGGGAAGGGGCAGAAGGACAAGCTGATGCTGCACTGATCATAGAGCCCCAGGTGGGGTGACCCCAGAACCCCGAGATCATGACCTGAGCCGAAGTCAGATACTCAACTGACTGAGCCACCCAGGAGCCCCTGGAGTTATATTGTATCTATAGATCAACTTGGGGAGAATTGCTGTTTAATAATGAATCATTTGACTTGTGAACATGGCAAAATTTTCCATTTATTTAGGTTTTTTAAATTACTCTCAGCAATGTTTTGTTTTTAGCATACATATCTTCCACATCTTTTGTCAGATTTATGCTTACATATTTCAGTTTTTTGATGCTATTGTAAATGGTGTTCTTTTAAAATTTTAATTTCTGGTTTTTGTTGTTGTTGCTAATATAGTTGACCCTTTAACAACATGGGTCTGAACTGCACAGGACTTACTTATATGTAGATTTTTTTCAATAAATATACATATAGTAGTGTAAGTATATTTTCTGTGACTTACGAGTTTCTTAACATTTTCTTTTCTCTAGCTTTATTGTCAGAATACAGTATATAATATATGAAATGTGTATTAACTGTTTATAGTTAAGGCTTCTGGTGAACAGTAGGTTATTATAGTTAAGTTTTGGGGGAGTCAAAAGTTATGTGCACATTTTTGACTGTGCAGGGGTTGGTTCCTCAACTCCTGCGTTGTTCAAGAATCAACTGTATGAAAATACAGTTTTGAATATTTGAATATTGATTGATCCTTGTATTCTGTAACCTTGTTAAAGTCATTAGTTCTAGTACCTTTTTGTACTAGAGTCTACAATCAGTGATTGTATTGTCTTCAGATAAGGATGGTTTTACTTCTTTTCAAATCTTCTGGATCTTTTTCTTGACATACTGTTCTGGCTAGAATCTTTAGTACATTGGTGAGTAAAGTGGTGAGTGGACATCCTTGTATTGTTCTTGATTTTAGGTGGAGAGTGTTTGGTCTTTAACCACTATGTATGATGCTGGCTGTAGGTTTTCCATAGATATCTTTTATCCAGTTAGTGAAATTCCATTGTATTCCTACTGTGCTAAGGTTTTTTAATTTTTTTTTTTAAATCAGGAATGGATTTTGTATTTTGCCAAATGTATTTCGTATGTATATTGAGATAGTTTTTTTTTCATTAATTTGTTAATATGGTGAATTATATTGATTAAAAAGTTTTTTTAGTGAAGTATAATTGATATATAGTAATTGGTTTTTGAGTATTCAACCAATCTCGCATTTTTAGGATAAATCTCATTAGATCATGATGTATTGACATTTTTATCTACTGCTCTATTTGATTAAAATTTTATTTAAAATATGCATATTCTGAGGGATGTCTGTTTGTAGTTACCCTTTTTTAAATATTTTATTTCTTTTTTTCTTTTTTTTTTTTTTAAAGATTTTATTTATTTATCTGAGAGAGAATGAGAAAGCGAGCACACGAGAGGGGGGAGGGTCAGAGGCAGAAGCAGACTCCCCGCTGAGCAGAGCCCGATGTGGGACTCGATCCCGGGACTCCAGGATCATGACCTGAGCCGAAGGCAGCCGCTTAACCAACTGAGCCACCCAGGCGTCCCTAATATTTTATTTCTTTATTTGACAGAGAGAGAGAGGGAAGACAAGCAGGCTTGTGGGAGAGGGAGAAGCAGGCTTACCACGGAGCAGGGAGCCCGAAGCGGGACCCCAGGACCCTGGGATCATGACCTGAGCCGAAGGCAGACGCTTAACGACTGAGCCACCCACGTGCCTCTGTTTGTAGTTATCTTGTATTGGTTTTGGTACTTGGGTAATACTGGCCTCATAGAATGAGTTAGGAAATATGTTGTCTTCAATTTTCTGAAGGAGTTTATGTAGAATTGATATTATATCCCTCTTAAGTGCTTGGTAGAGTTCATCAGTGAAGCTGTCCGGGCCTGGAGTTTTCTTAGAGGGAAAGTTCTTAACTACAAATTCAATTTCTTTAATAGAAATAGAGCTATTCAGGGGCACTGGGTGGCTTAGTTGGTTAAACATCTGACTTCAGCTCAGGTCATGATCTCACAGTCCTGAGATGGAACCCCTGGTCAGACTCCGAGCTCAGCAGGGAGTTGGCTTGTCCCTTTCCCTCTCCCTCTGCGCCTCCCCCTGCATGTGTTCTCTTTCTCTCTCTCTCAAATAAATAAATAAAATCTTAAAAAAATAAAACTATTCACCTTATCTGTTTCTTCTTGAGTGAGTTCTGGTAGCTTGGAATTTGTCCAGTTTTTCTAAGTTGATGAACTTATTTGCATGAGGTTGTTTATAAATACTCTTCTATTACTCTTTTAATTGTAGTGATGTCAATTTTCTCATTTCTAATATTGGAATTTGTATCTTCTCAATTTTTTTTCCCCATTCTGGCTAGAGGTTTATAAATATAATTGGTTTTTTCAAAGAAACTAGGTTTTGTTTTCATTGATTTTTCCCCTTTTTTTCTGTTTTCTATTATTTATTTTTATTATTTTTATTATTTTTATTTTTATTTTTATTTATTTTTTAAAAGATTTTATTTATTTATTTGACAGAGAGAGACAGCGAGAGCAGGAACACAAGCAGGGGGAGTGGGAGAGGGAGAAGCAGGCCTCCCACTGAGCAGGGAGCCCGATGTGGGACTCAATCCCAGGACCTTGGGATCATGACCTGAGCCGAAGGCAGACACCTAAAGACTGAGCCACCCAGGCGCCCCGATTTTTATTATTTTTTTAAAGATTTTATTTATTTGACAGAGAGACAGCGAGAGAGGGAACACACAAGCAGGGGAAGTGGGAGAAGGAGAAGCAGATTTCTCACAGAGCAGGGAGCCTGATGTGGGGCTCAATCCCAGGACCCTGGGATCATGACCTGAGCTGAAGGCAGATGCTTAATGACTGAGCCACCCAGGCGCCCCTGTTTTCTATTATTTTGATTTCCACTCTGATCTTTGTTACTAATTTTTCCACTTTGGGTTTAATTTAGTCTTTGCTTAGTTTCTTAAGGTGGAAACTGAAGTTATTTTTTAGAACTTTCTTTTTTTCTAACATAGGCATTTAATGCTATAATTTGCTCCCTAACTACTGCTATAATGTTATGCCATTCTACACATTTTGAATATGTTGGGTTTTTTTACTTGAAAATTTTCCATTTTCCCTTTTGCTTTTTTCTTTGCTCCATGAGTTATTTAAAAGGTGTTATTTAATTTCCAAATATTTGGGAAATTTCCATATATCTTTTTGTTACTGAATCTTAATCTCATTCCATTGTAATCAGAGGACAAATTTTATATGTTTGAATTCTTTTAAGTTTATGGAGACTTTTTTTTTTGTTTGTTTTAAGATTTTATTTATTCATTTGAGACACAAGAGATAGAGAGAGAGCATGAGCAGGGGGAGAGGCAGAAGCAGGCTCCCTGCTGAGCCAAGAGCCTGATGTGGGACTTGATCCCAGGACCCTGGGAACATGATCTGAGCCGAAGGCAGATGCTTAACCATCTGAGCCAACCAGGCGTCCCTGGAGCACTTGTTTTGTTGCTCAGAATATCATCTGTCTTGGTAAATGTTTTGTGTGGATGTGAAACAAATGAGTTTTTTGCTCTTATTGGGTTAAATGTTCTATAAATGTCAGTTAGGTCAAGGCAGTTGATAGTGTTCAAATTTTATTCATCTTTCCTGATTTTCTCTTTGCTCTATTAATTATTACAAGGAGGTATTAAAATCTCTGAGTATAATTATGGAGTTCTTGTAATTTTATCAGTTTTTGCTTCATGTTTCTTGAAGCTCTGTTATGAAGCAGAAGAAATTTTGGGACCTGCTTTTAATGAATATATCCCTTTTTTCCTTGTGAAATGCCTTGGTAATACTCTTTGCTCTATGGTCTACTTTGTCTGATACTAATATTGCTACTTTTGCTTTCTCTTGACTAGTGTTAGATAGTTGATCTTTCATTATCCTTTTATATTGAATCTCTTTGTACCTTTCTATTTGAAGTGTGTTTCACATAGGCAACGGTATATAGTTAGGTCTTTTATCTCTAGTCTGGTAATCTCTACCTTTTATGGGTTAGACCACTTACATTTAATGTGATTATAATAGGTAATGGTTAAGGTTAAGTCTATCATCTTGCTGTTTATTTTGTTTGTCCCATTTGTTCTTATTTTCTCATTCTCTCCCTTTTTCATTTGCCCTCTTGGATTAATTGTATCTTTTTTTAAAATGATTTCATTTTCTCTTTGTTGGCTTAATTGTTGCTTTGTTTCCTTACTTTAGTAGTTGCTTTAGGGCTTGTAATACACATCTTTAATTTATCAGTCTGCCTTCAAGTGATATTACTTGACACAAGAAATGGTTTAAGAGCCACAGTAGTGTACTTTTATGTCTCTCATCCTAAACTATGCTATTTTAGTTATATGTATTTGTTATAAGCCCCATACTGTATTGTTATAATTATTGGTTAAATCTTTTAAAGAGATTTAAACATTAAAAAAGACAAACATGTTATCTTCCCATGTAGTTACTATTTCCAGTGTTCTTCATCCCTTTGTGTAGATTCATATTTTCATCTGGCATTACTTTTTCTTCTGACTAAAGAGCTTCCTATAACTCTTCTTATAATGCCAGTCTGCCCATGATGAATTCATTCATCCATCTTTTTGTATGTGTGTCTGAAAATGTATTTCCCTCTTTATTTTTGAAGGGTTTCTACTAGATAAAACAAACATAGGTTCACAGGGTTTTTTGTTTTGTGTTTTATTTTTTCTTAAAATGTGGGATTTGTTGTGTGTGTTACATGTAGTTTACATTTCAAGACATTCAAATATTTTTTTATTTTTTCTACCTTTCTTCCTTTATGGACTCCATTATACTTATATCAGGGCATTTGAAATTGACCTGCAGCAGCTCACTCATGCTCCATTTATTTTATTTTTTTATAAGGAATACTGTATTTATTTTGGATATTTCCTCTGGCTGTGTCTTCAAATTCACAAATCTTTTTTTTTTTTTTAAGATTTTATTTATTTATTTGATAGAGAGAGCGAGAGCAGGAACACAAGCAGGGGGAGTTGGAGAGGGAGAAGCAGGCTTCCCGCTGAGCAGGGAGCCCGACGTGAGGCTCGATCCCAGGACCTTGGGATCATGACCTCAGCCAAAGGCAGATGCTTAACAGCTGAACCACCTAGGCGCCCTCACAAATCTTTTCTTCTATAATATGTAATCTTCCATTAATTCCATTCACTCTGTTTTTCATCTCAGATACCATTTTTATCTCTGAAAGTTTGATCTGCATCTTTTTTATCTTCTGTATGTTCTACATAACCTTTTGGAGGAATATGATTATAATGACTGTTTTAATGTCTTTGTTTCCAATTATGAGACATGTCAGTTCCACGTTGATTTTGATTGAGTTTTTTCTCTTATAGGTTATGTTTTCCTTCTTATTTGCATGCTTGGTAATCTTTTATTGGATGCCATACATTGTGAATTTTGCCTCGTTTGGATGCTGGATATTTTTGTTTTTCTATAAATATTCTTGAGCTTTGTTTTAGGATTCAGTTTAGTTACTTGGAAACAGTTTGATTCTTTTCAGGTCTTGCTGTTAAGATTTGTTGTATGTGACTAGCACGGTGCCCAGTCTAGGTTTAATTCCCATTTCAGAACCAAGACCCTTTAGATTCTTTCTCCAATGCCCTATGAATTATGAGGTTTTCCAGCCTGCCCGGGAGAAGTAGGTCCTATATGAGTCCTGGTCACTGCATTTTCTAGTCCTTTGAGTTGGTTCTTTCCCCAGCCTTATGTAGTTTCCTCAGTTGTATTTGCTGATTAGTACTCAGCTCAGTATTCCAAGAAGACTCTGCAGATCTCTGAAATTTTCTCCGTGCTGCTCTCCCTTCTCTGGTACTCTTCCCTGAGAACTCTAGGCACCTACTATTCCCAAGCTCTCCAGCTCTGTATGCTTACCTGAATCTACCAGGTTCTGCCTGGGTTTCACCTCCCTGTTTACTCTGGAAACTCTATTAAGATAGTGATTTGGGGAAAAAAATAGTAATTGTGAGCAGTTGTTGGGCTTATCTCATTTGTTTTTCGTCTTTCAGGGATCACTTTCTTTGCTGATGTACTGTCTTGCAAACCATTGTTTTATATATTTTGTCCATTTTGGGGTTTTTGTTTTTGTTTTTGTTTTTTCAGTTAGGAAAGTCAGTTCAGTCCTTGTTATTCTGTCTTGACTAGAAGTAGATGTTGGGGCTGATGTAATCTTCATCTCCTTACCTGTCCTCAGTTCATGGATCTCTCTCTTTTAAATGCAACATGAGGGGCGCCTGAGTGGCTCAGTCGCTAAGCGTCTGCCTTCGGCTCAGTTCAGGATCCCAGGGTCCTGGGATCAAGCCCTGCATCGGGCTCCCTACTCAGCGGGAAGCCTGCTTCTCCCTCCCCCACTCCCCCTGCTTGTGTTCCTTCTCTCGCGTTGTCTTTCTCTGTCAAATAAATAAATAAAATCTTTAAAAAAAAAAAATGCAACATGAAGCGGACTTATCCCCTCTGAACTTGCTTGTCCTCATTTTCTTTTACACATATTAATTATTTTTGCCCTTAGAGTGCTTTTCTGATCTAAAATTATTTAATTAAATAGAGTAGGACATAATTAGTCTTCCATGACATCTGATTTTGAAGGTCTGATTCAGAGTACATTCCATTTGGGAATGAAAAGAAAGAATGGAAGTATGACACCTTTTGCATTTATTTAAAATCTAAACAGTTTAGAGATGAAGCCATTATTTTAGCAGAATGAATGCTTAGTAGCATTTAATGTTTCAGTTATAGAGGTGTCTGATAGAAATGCTTTTTTAATTAATCAGTCAGTCTCTTTGGCCCTTACTCAAACTGAACATTTGTCCTTAGTTGTAGTTGTGTTTATACCTTATCCATTAGATTAACAGTTAGATTCTTACTTAAGCACATTTAAAACTTAACAGCTAGAATAATTTGAGGAGTTATTTTTTTTTTAATATATAGGCCTTTTTCTATTTGTGTGGGATTGTTTTCTTTTTCCTACTTTAGGACACAAACCAGAAATTCCATTGTTTCTACTCCGAGGTTTTTTTTTTTTTTTTAAGATTTTATTTATTTATTTGAGAGAGAGAAAGAGAGAGAGAGCATGAGAGGGGGGAGGGTCAGAGGGAGAAGCAGACTCCCCGCTGAGCAGGGAGCCCGATGTGGGACTCGATCCCGGGACTCCAGGATCATGACCTGAGCCGAAGGCAGTTGCTTAACCAACTGAGCCACCCAGGCGCCCATCTACTCTGGGGTTTTTAACATAAATGCAGTAGGATCATTGCTATAAGAAGAAAAAAATTTTGTTCCAAGGATACAATCCTCTTCTGATCTTTTTCACTGGAAGGAAGGTGGGAATAGAATTTTTTTTTTTTTCTGTAGGTTTATGAAAGACAACTGATAAAGGTTAATAGGTTGCCTTTATTTCCCTAGAAGTAACTCTTAGGGTAAATACAAAGTTAGCCTTATCTTTTATCTTTGTAGTCTGTTATAATGAGGTGATGACTGATTTTCATTAATGAAAAAAAAAACATTCAAATAACAAAGAATTGTAGATAATAAGCCAACAGAGGAGTTGTCCCAGAAGCACTGTGGGATTTAAAATTGAATCAAGAAGATTTAAATTTTAACTAGTGTGGTTTCAGTGATGGAGTGCAGAGTAATATTATGGAGGGGGCACTGGAATGAATCAGAAGGCTTTGGTTAGAGTATTGTTAGCATATCCACTAAATACTGTGTGACTCTGAGCAGTCTTGTAATTGAACTTTAATATCTTCATCTGTCATAACTAAGTAAACTAGTATTTAATGGGTGATTCTGTTGTTTTAGGTACATTGTTGGTTAGCGTACTTATATTTCTTTGTTTAATCCTCATATTAACCTTACAAAGTAAATAGAGCTATATTTTACAGATGAGGAAACAGGTTCCAAAATATTAAGTAATACAACATGTTGAGCAACTAAGTATTAAAGTACAATTTGTATTGTACTTCTTTATTTCTCTAAGGCCGTGAACTTTCTTCTGTTTCTACTTATAAAAAGCACTAATATTTTTAAGCCATGCACCATGGTATATGATAAGATGGTAAATTTCCAGACGTATTAGGTCTGGCTCTCTCATTTTTGTTCCTGTCAGTTTTCCTACCTGCAGTGTATTTTGATTATTAAAATCTTATCTGGTTGGGGCGCCTGGGTGGCTCAGTCGTTAAGCGTCTGCCTTCGGCTCAGGTCATGATCCCAGGGCCCTGGGATCAGCCCCGCATCGGGCTCCCTGCTCAGTGGGAAGCCTGCTTCTCCCTCTCCCTCTCCCTCTGCTTGTGTTCCCTCTCTCACTGTCTCTCTCTGTCAAATAAATAAATAAATAAAATATATATAAAAAAATCTTGTTGCCAGCACCTGGTTCACTGGTGATAAACTCAAGTCTACAGTGATGTCTTCTTCCTCTGAGATATTAAAGCATTTATTATCTCGCACTTATTAGTTATTTGAGATACATTTAGCAGTTTTATATTTGAAATTTGGGATAACTCTGGAATTGTTTAAATTTCTACATGTTCATGTATTACTGATACACATCTGTTACTGATACTGATACACATAAGTTCCTTGAGGGAGCTTCTCTTACACCATTGTACACATAGTACATATAACTTTATAAATAATTGCGTGACTTAATTCTATCAACTAGACTAGTTAATCATCATTCTCAGTTATTCACTTCTCACAAGCAAATTTATATAACATGTTTTAAAATTTTAAATTCTGTAACTTTACACAGCAGTTAATTAAGCTTTTTAAAAAAGAAATGCTTTCAAAAACATTTTTTTTCAAAAATTTTGAAAGTTCAATCAAAATCAAGATGAGTTAATTAAAGTAAGCATGTAGACTTATTTTATTTGGCAAGGAGACCAGTTACTTTGCCCCATAGCTCATTTTTTAAGAGTTCTGGAAGCTGGTGTTCTCTCCGCCCCACCTACCCCCCCACCAAAGAGAGCAAAATATTGGAGCAATATTTAGGAGATCTGGGTGGTCTCTAGTACTACTACTATTACTACTACTACTAACTCAGAAGTTAATTAACATTTCTGGGCTTTAGTTTTCTCATTCTTAAAAAAAAACTGAGTTGGATTATATCATCTTTAAAGATACTGTGTTCCAGCATTTGTAAGACCTGTAAGTTTAAGGTAATTACATTTCAGAATTGTAAGGTAGCGTTTGATTCTTAACTTCAAAATGGTAGTAGTTTTATGTTAATTGCTTTTTTCTTTAAAAGCATTTGTGATCTCATGTTCCACTTTTATGGTTAATTTTCTTTTTTGACTTACCAGTACTCCCTCACGTGTTGCTAAAGGAGTTGACCACACCAAAATGAGTCTACACGGTGCTAGCGGGGGACATGAACGATCAAGAGATAGACGAAGATCAAGTGACAGATCACGAGATTCATCTCATGAAAGAACAGAATCTCAACTCACTCCTTGTATTAGAAATGTTACTTCTCCAACACGACAGCACCATGTTGGTATGTGAAATCAGCTAATTTTCCTGACAGTTTATAAAAGTGTGCAGTTACCTTTTTAAAACAGTAATGACAGTGAATTGTGCCTAGTACTTCAGAGTAAAATTAACTTTAGTTCTATTCAGTTGCTTCTATTTTAGCTTAGCTTCATTCTTGCTATAAAAAATCAACTTATTAAATGAAACTTAAAAGTGAATGTTTTTGAGTCTAGGACAGTTTCATAAAAGAAGTAATTTGAAAAGCCCTTAAAACTGTGATATGAAATTTTTAAATCTTCTTTTATTTTTTAATTTTTAAAAATACTTGAGAGAGAGCGAGAGCGTATGCATGAGTGGCGAGTGGAGTGGCAAGTGTCGGGAGCCCGCGGGGGGAGGGAGAGGGAGAGGGAGAAGCAGGCTCCCCACTGAGCAGAGGCCCAATGTGGGGCTCCATCCTAGGAGCCAGGGATCATGACCTGAGCCGAAGGCAGACACTTAAACGACTGAGCCACCCAGGTGCCCCTAAATCTTTCAAATTGATTTTTATCTTATGTGATACATAAGCGGTTTATTTTTTAAAATTTGTAGTAAACTTTTGATAGGAATTCTTGGTATATCATGGTAGAAAAGGAAGTGAAAGCTAGAATAACCGTGTAATTTATTTTGCATTTTGACAGTATTTTTAATTTAAAAAATAGATGAAAAGGAAGGTGTGAAGTGTTTCATTTTCTTGGCAAGTAGGTTAGGTCTTTTTCTTCCTTTCTCCTCATTTGTATAAATGAACATTATTATATTTCAGATAAATGAATTGTGTGACTAAGGAGAGGTACATTAGCAATATGAGCTTGCTGATTTTCATTTTCCCTTGGAGAAGGCGCAAATTTAATACCTTGATTTATCATTTGACGTTGTTTTTGATTGTTATAAATCAAAATCATTTACCTTAGGGCTTAATTATACAGAGAGGTTGTCAGTATCTAAGTAGATCCTCAAAGTCAAACTAGTACTGATAAGCCAAAAATCCATGTAAGTATAAATAGGAGTTGACAGTTTGTTAATATGCTAAGTTCAGTCCCTGGGAAGAGAATAGGAAGATATAATAAACGATTTTATTAATTCAGCAAATTTTGCTTTTGGGATGCTACCAGCATTCTGGAAACAGGCAATAAAATGGAGGTGTCAGAATATCTCTGGAGATATAGCAAACCTAATTATATAATCAGTAAAGCTGTACAGAGTGTTCTGAGTAGCCTGAGTCATGAAGGAATTTGGCAGAAGCTGATGAATCTGATGAGATGGAGGTACATTTTTAGGTCACCTTTAAAGTGTAGTTATCTAGCCTCTAAAGGGAACTTATCACAGAATCTTAGTTTTAATTTTCCCTTTATAGAATATTGGAACAGCCAAAGGAAATCTTTTTTTTTTTTTTTTTAAGATCTTATTTATTTATTTGGCAGAGAGAGCGATGGCAAGAGCAGGAACACAAGCAGGGGGAGTGGGAAAGGGGCAAGCAGGCTTCCCACGGAGCAGGGAGCCTGATGCGGGGCTCCATCCCAGGACCCTGGGATCATGACCTGAGCCGAAGGCAGACGCTTAGCGACAGAGCCACCCAGGCACCCCAAAGAAAATCTTCTGAATTTTAACAGTATTTCCTACCTAATTAAAATTATGGATAGTAATTGTATGATCCTCTAGAGTTTGTGGCAGTGCTTTTATTCCAACAAAAGTGAGATTGAAAAAAAAGCCCAATGTATCATCAGCTATTGAAGCCATTTTATTTGGTAGACATTAAAAGTCATTTGAAAGAATAAATACTCTTTTGTGTCCTTAGTGACTTTTTTTTCTTCCTTTGGGACCTTGCTTTAGTAAGATAAATTACTAGTTTGGGGATGGCCTAATTAACATAGTGAGAGTCCAGAGTTTGTTCTTTGTGTTCTCAGAGTAGTACTAATACTTTTAGTTTTTAGGACAGTTAAAGTTGGTATTTTTATTAATCTTTTACTTACTTTAAGTGCTTATTTAACTTGTAAGACTATTCTGTTCCTTGGGTTTCATATATTTTTAAATAGCGTAATAGCATAAAATTTACCTTAATTTTGATCTTAGTCTGGGTGAGCATTAGTCAGCTGTACATCTTTTTAAAAATCTAGAAAAATTAATTTAGAAAACATTTTGATGTTTTAGGTTTTATTCCTGGGAAATAATATTTATGGTGTTCTGTGAAAATGTGACTTGAAATCAAAAAGCAGAAATGCTTTGATTGAATTTGATTTGATTTTTTTTTTTTTTTTTAGAGAGAGCACGTGCATGCGCATTCACAAGCAGGGGTGGGGGGCGCAGAGGGAGAAGCAGCCTCTGCTGAGCAGAGAACCCAACGTGGGGCTTGATCCCAAGACCCTGAGATCATGACCTGAGCCGAAGGCAGACACTTAACCAACTGAGCTGCCCAGGCACCCAGAAATGCTGTGATTTAAATCAACTTTTCTACATCAGAATTTTTAAAAGATATACGTGGATCTTGAATTTTTTAAAGGATGATTTGCATAACTTTAACATCTTTATTTCAGAACGAGAAAAAGATCACAGTTCCTCTCGTCCAAGCAGTCCTCGTCCTCAAAAGGCATCTCCAAATGGTTCCAGTAGCAGTGCTGGGAACAGCAGCAGAAACAGTAGTCAGTCAAGTTCAGATGGTAGCTGCAAGACATCTGGGGAGATGGTGTTTGTATATGAAAATGCAAAAGAAGGAGCTCGGAACGTAAGAACATCGGAACGAGTAACACTAATAGTGGATAACACTAGATTTGTTGTAGACCCATCCATTTTTACTGCACAGCCAAATACAATGTTGGGCAGGTTGGTATTATTGCAGTTCTTTGTATTACTATAAAGCACTTTCACATTATTTTACTTAAGTTTTACAGTAAATTCTCTGTTGGAATGCAGTATTCTGGTTTTACAGATGAACTGAGCTTTGGAGGTTAAATGTAACTTGCTCGAGTTAATATAGCCAGAAAATGGTAGAGCCAGTTCTTGAACTTGGTTTTATTTCTAACAGTCTTTGCTGTATTAGCAGGAAAAACAAACATACTAGTTAATGAAGATAGGGTCCTAAACGATCTCCACAGGTTGAAACCTTAAATTGTATCTAACAAGGTGAATTTAACAGTTATATGCTTTTTTCACTTGGAGGATCCCAAATTCAACCACCAAATATAGCAGTATCAACATTGTTTAAAGAAAAAAAAAAACAGTTTGGTTAGCTGAAAAGTCTGCATGAATTGTTAGTTTGATATAGATACTTAAAAAAAGGAATGTTATTAGCAAGTAGTTAGTAGAATGAAGGAGAGACTTGTAGTCATCTCATCTGTGCTGGTCTAGAGTAGAGGTTAACGTAAAGTTTGTAGTTGAGAGAACTGCAGTCTTAAGAATGATACAGGCCTTATAGACTTGATTTTTCAGTGTGTCCAAAACTAGGATCAAATACCTTTTCATTGTAAAATTAGTATCTTTTTCTGTTCACTCTAATATAAAATGGAGGAGCATAGAAATGAAATAGAAGTTTATATGATGTAAAAAACTTACGGTTTTTTCCTAGGTTGCATATGAGTAACTATTTAGGTTGCCTTTGTGTGTGTACATGTGATTTCTCTGCATACAGAATAAAAGCTAACATATGACATTACACATTTTGAATAGTTAAATATTCCTTTTAACATTGCAGTTAGACTTTACATCTCTGAGGCAAAAAAACCAAGTATGGCTTTTGTGTATTTTTAGTAGCACAGAGGAAGATTACTGATGGAAGGTGTCAGGAGGATGACTTGACACTATGAATACTTTTAATTTTTACCTAAATTTTAAAGAAACACACTTAAAAAGTAGATATTTGAAATTTTGCTTCGTTAGGCTACATTTTCTTAAAAAAAAAAAAAAAAAGCCCAAAATATTTGTGTGTGTGTATTCATATTGATCTGAAAAGCATAGCATTCTCCTTTTATAAAAAAAAGTTCAAGTATTTGAGAAAATTGCATGACATTTGATTCCTGAAAGACAGTTCTTGCCTTTTTTTTTTTTTTTTAAACCGTGAAGTCGTCTTTTCATGCCAATTTAGTAAAGCATATCTTTGGGGATGAAAGTTAATTATTCATGGGAACTGTAAAAAGCAGCTGGCATTCTTTTGGAAACTTTGAAATAAAAAAGCTTTGTTCTTTATAGATTTCTGTGTTCTAACAAAAGAAGAAACTATTTAAATTGGAGAATTGTTGAGTAGAATACTTAAGAATGATGGTATCGTTTAATTCGGAGGTTCAACTTCCTTTAACCACAGTTTTTAAATTTTCTTGGGAGTAATGCATTAAACTTTTGATTTTGAAGAACATACTCTGCAAGTTTCCTCTTTTCAAAATACTTACTATTAAAGGGCCAAGAACATTACTGGAAAAAATAGAAATCTGTATTTTCTTATGTAGAAATTAATATTAAGAGCTTTTTACTCATTTTTTTAAACTTTTGATTTACCACTTAACTTCCCCATTCCTCTTTACCCGAGCATTTGATTGCTAATTTTTCAGTTCTAGGATGCAAGTGTAAGAATTTTGAGTGTATTTCTTACATGTATAGTTACAATTGGAAAAGTGAAGCAACCTAATCTGCCTATCTTTTTCCATTTACTGTATGTGCTGCACTATAGCATTAACTTTGCAGTGAGGGCAGCAGTTTTAAGGAAAATGTACCAATAACATGGTTTCCCTTTTCCTTTTTTTTCCCTTTTTGGTAAGATTAGTATAAAAATCACCTTTCCCCTTAGATTGATTGATTTTTTTTTTCCCCCTGAGAAGAAGGGGCTAAAAAGTTCTTTAGCTTCTGAGCTTTATTAGCTGATTTTGTTTGCTTATAGGGAATCTATACTACTATTCCCTCCCATCAGAAAGGAAGTATTTTTAATAATCCTTCATTTATTACATTTGTCAGAATAGCTGATTAAGAATTTTTTAACTAATTTATGAATAAATTATAATTCCTTTTTACTTTTGTACATGAAATAAATTTTCCCTTTGAAAGAAATATCCTATTGTTATATTTCTCAATTATTTACTAATATCATAGGATGTTTGGATCTGGCAGAGAACATAACTTTACACGTCCCAATGAGAAGGGAGAGTATGAAGTGGCAGAGGGAATTGGCTCCACCGTGTTTCGAGCTATTCTGGTGAGTGCTTATTTCTTCTGTGTATTGACTTAATCATAGAACTCCTTTTTGGTAGGAACTTGTATTGGAAGCAGAGTTCTATTTGGATATCTCTATGCAGAATATTGTTTTTTTAAAAAAATACCGTTTTATTCATTTTTTATTTTAGTACATAAAGATAATATACAAATGTAGGTCAGGGGATGATTCATCTCTTAAGTATAAATAGGCGGTTCTTTCAAAGGGTTAAGTGGTAATACTTCTGGAGTCATGTTACTCCTCCCTCTCTAATTCTCTTAAATACAATAAGTTGATCATTTTTGCTACCTGAGAATAAATGTGATTACTTGAATTCTAATATTTTATTGCATATAATTGGCAATGTGGACAGTTAACACTTAAAAGTCATCTAAAATGTTATTTGTTGTAGGGGCGCCTTGGTGGCTCAGTCGTTAAGCGTCTGCCTTCAGGCTCAGGTCTTGATCCCAGGGTCCTGGGATCGAGCCCGGCATCAGGCTCCCTGCTCCATGGGGAGCCTCTTTCTCTGTCTCCCACTCCCCCTGCTTGTGTTCCCTCTCTCGCTGTGTCTCTCTCTGTCAAAATAAATAAATAAAATCTTAAAAATAAATAAATAAATAAAATGTTATTTGTTAGCATTTTTGTTTTAAACCTTTTTTTTTTTTTGAGGTTTTAACCTTTTATTGTGAGGACTATTTGAATTAGTATTACAGAGTCCCTGCTTGTAATTTCAAATCAGTAATAAAGGTTTGATTTATAGTGTGTGACAATTTATGCCACAGTCTGAAAATACGGTTTCCTCAAATAATTTTGGGGAAAGTGGGCAGGGAGGATCCTGGGGTACAAGACAGGAATAGAAGTTGATCTTGATTGGGTTGTTAGTACTTGGGCAAGTACCAGAAGACATCTTGCTTGCACTGGTATAGCAAGTTTATTATGTTATTGTGGCTCTGAACCAAGCTTGAGGCAGATCTTCATTTTGGGGGTATGGGGGGGGAGTGCTTTTTCAGCTAGCCATACTTCATTTAACCCCCAATGGAGTTGACAAGTAAAAAAAAAAAATATGACTCAGCTGTAATTTGGGGGCTAGCCCTTAACAATTTTTAAAGTAGATTTTGGAAACAAGCACGATTTATTGTTGGTAATATGGGACACACCAAAGAATAGTATTTGGAAGAAGAATATCTAATTGTGCATTCTGTTTACATATATTAATACTTGGATATGACTTTGAAGTTCTTTACTAAGAACCATAAATTTTGCTCAGTTCTCTAGGTAATATTTAAGGTACCTTAAAATATATCACTTTCTTTTTTAAAAAAAGTTTTAAAATTTGATAGTAGTTCTGTAGAAAAATAACTTGTAGAGGGGAAAATACATATGAATTGGCATGATACAGTAGAGAGAAGAAACACATCAGTAATGGGGAGACCTGGGTTCTGATCTTTCCTCTGCTAATAAATAATTGTTTGGGTGAGTAAATGAACCCATTGGGGCCAATGTTTTCTTATTGGTAAAATGAAAAAGTGGTTAGGTGAACTGAGATCCCATCTAACTGTAAAATTCCACAGTTCAGAAATCTCAGAGCACCACTGTTGTTTTTTTTTAAATGATGGGGATACTCTGTCGTTTTTTTAATAGATTTTTTTAAAGATTTTTTATTTTTTTATTTTTTTATTTGACAGAGAGAGAGAGTACAAGCAGGGGGAGCGACAGGCAGAGGGAGAGGGAGAAGCAGGCTCCTCGCTCAGCAGGGAGCCCGAAGTGGGGCTCGATCCCAGGACCCTGGGATCATGACCCAAGCCGAAGGCAGATGCCTAACCGTCTGAGCCACCGAGGCGCCCCAGAGCTCCACTGTTTTTGAAAATGCTGCCGGCTTAGCCTTAATAGTATGGTTTTGGCCACCTTGTGCTCTAGATGTTTTAAACATTCTTTACTTTTTTTTTTTTTTTTTTAGGATTACTACAAAACAGGAATAATCCGTTGTCCTGATGGCATATCTATTCCTGAACTGAGAGAAGCATGCGACTACCTTTGTATTTCTTTTGAATATAGTACTATTAAATGTAGAGATCTCAGTAAGTATGTTTTGTGTGTGAGTGGTTTGTGAGTTACAATATATTGGAATGAAAAGCCTGAAAGAGTGTGATTTATGTGGATATCAAATATTTGTTTAATTGGCTTATAAAGGATTGTGATACCATGAGGATGATTTATGGAAGTCTGTAGAAATTTTTTTATAAAAATTGCTCCTTGTGCAATTTTCCAAAACTTCAAAAAAATTTTATATATATATATGTATATATGTATGTATTTATTTTTGATGGACTCTCCCAGATTTCCTCCTTGACTCCATCTCTGTCATTTGTTGTCAGTCTTTATCTCCCAGCTTGGGAGCCCTGGTCAAGTATGGTATTTGGCTTCACTCCTGAGATCACATCAACCAAAAATTTATAATTTTTTGTACTTCCATGTAAGATAATATCCTAAGCCACTGTGGAAGATACGAATAATTCTCAAAGGTAGTATTTGTCAATAAAGATCTAAGATTGAATACCAAACCCTCATTTATACGAAGAGTTAAGTGACTTTGTCTTAAGAACAGCAATTAGCCTCAGAGTAAAGTCTAGAACTTTGGAAATCCTAACTTTTTGATCAATATTTTCCCCTCACCACCTCCCCAGCACCCCTACTTCTCACCATTTTGCCATGTCTGAGGGAAAAAAAGGTGATTATACACAGAAAAGTCAGAATAGGAGAATTTTTAGATGTTGCCTTGGATGCTCAGTGGTTGGAGAAGTTCAGAAGGAGAGATCATTGTGTGCTAGAGGGATTGTGGAAAAGTTCAGAAGAGGCAGGTAGTAAAGAATAAATAGGAATGATTAGAAAGAGTAGAGTAAGGAGGTGATTCTAACAGCTGAGATTTTTGGAATAAAGATGGAAAAGATGTACTTTGGAAAGAACCTAGTTGGTGCAGAGACTTGATATCAGGACCAGAAGGAGATGAGAATAAATAGGTGGGCCACACTGTGGAAGGTCTTTGATCCAAACTAATGTTCTTACGTTTTATCCTATATATGGTGGGAAGTCATTTTAAAAGCTTCTTACATGTGGTTATAACCTTATGTTAATCCCGGACTTAAGGTTATCTTTACTTCATTAACCTAAACTCACCTGTAGCTTGGCATACCTTCTCAAAGATTGGTGTGTTAGAAACTGTGAATGGGAAATTTTAAATGATTTTTTAAAAGATTTTATTTATTTATTTGAGAGAGAGAGCACAAGCAGGAGGAGTGGCAGAGGGAGAGGGAGAAGCAGGCTTCCCGCTGAGCAGGGAGCCCGATGTGGGGCTTGATCCCAGGTCCCTGGGATCATGACCTGAGCTGAAGGCAGACACTCAACCACTGAGCCACTCAGGTGCCCCGTGAATGGGAAATTTTATTTAAAATTTTAAGGCACCTACTGTATACTTAAATATAGCTGTTTTCTTCATGCTTATTTAAGAGCTAACTTATTGAAAATGTGTGGTCTTATTAAGTCTTCCCCTAAGCACTACTTTATTATTGCCAAACATTCTTTAAAGTCTTCATAAAAATATCAATAGGTAGGATAAAGTGGCTGGTCTGCCTCTGAGTCCATTTCTCTATAAATGATATTTAAAAGTTTAAAGTCAAATAAGTAGAGGATACATATGTAAACTCGAACAAAGTTTCTGTTTTTTCACATCTTAAAAAATGTTTTTACTGAACCATGAACATTAATTACTCTAATTGTAGATCCTTGAGTTCAAGTTTTGTGGTTTTTTTAAATTCATGGGACCATTTTAATTTCATTTCATATAATTAGATGTTGAATTTTGGGGACTGTCAGATAAAAAAAAAATGTGGATTTGGTTTTGTAATCCTTTGGACATAGACCCTGTCATCACTGTTAAGTCTCATTTATTTGTTGTGAAATTAAAGGTAAGTCTTTATGTAAAATATGTATAATAATGGTTTTTCTAGACTTTTGACTTTTAAATAATTGTAACTGTTTCTAGAATACTTGTAATACATATTTTTAAAAATACAGAAATTCTCAGACTTTATTAAAACAAAACTATGTAGAATTTGAAGAGACAGAATGGCTTTGTAAAAACATAGAAGGATACTATAGGTGTAGACGTGAGTCCAAAACTGAATTGTTTCCTGTTAATATGTGCCTTTACTGACTATTGGAATGGCATATTACACTAAGATGTCTGTTTGTGTCTTAAAATTATACAAGGAACTATACCTTTTCAACTTTGTTTCCATAGTGCCTGCCTGCCACATTGTAAGGACTCAATATTAACATTTGCTGAATGAATGAATGATTTTATCCCCTCACGCATTTTTTTAGGATCCCATTCTAATTGTTGTCATCTTCTCTAGTATTATTAGTCTTTCTTCTATATAGAGTAATCCTCAGCCTCAGACTCAAATCTACAACAGACTATGTCTGTTGTAGATATTAAAAAAATTATTCAAAATATTTTAAGGTTTTCATTGGAATTCTTTGAAGTTAACATTTTAGAAGATTAACATATTTACTGTCTCCTCCAACTGCTGTCTTTCCGTTTACAAAGTTTTCTTTTATGTCTTTTATTTCTGCTCTGATCTTGTTTATTTTTTGATACTTTGTATTTTTATTGTATGTAGAGTATGTTTAAATTTTTTAACTGCTAACGTATAAGAAAATTATTGAATTTTGTATATTTGTAAATTTAGCTACCTAACAGAACTCTCTTTATTTCTAATAGTTTTTCAATTGGTTCTCATATATTCTTGGTGGATAATTGGCTCTGTTGTAAATAACACTTTATATATATATTTTTGTCCTAGTGAATTGGCTGGAATATTTTGAATAATGTTTAAAAATTTAGTGGTAATTCTGGCATCCCTGTCTTTGAAGGCATTTTCTTTAGATGTCACTGTTACGTCACTCCTTTCTTCTTGACTCTTTCTTCCTTTGGCTCCTTGACATCCTTCTTTTAGGCCTTCTGTTTATCCTTCTCACTTGCTCCTTGATCCTTGATCTCTTGAATGTACTCATTCCCAAGTGTTCTGTCTTAAACTCCCTTCTCTCTCAGAATCTATACATTTATTCTAAGTGATGCCATTCATCATTGTGTCTTCAAACACTCCCTATACACTGTGGATTTTTAATACTCTATCTCTAATTCTTAAGTATCAGCTATGTGTTTCTAGTTTACTATTTAACTTGTAATCCCCCCTGCCTCTTACTCAGGCTTTTTGTGAGTTCCATGAATACTTAGTAAAATATAGTGATGAACAAGACAGACCTTGTCCCTGCCTTTATGGAGTTTACAGTCTAGTAGAGAAGAGAGGCATTCGACAAGTAATGAAAAGCGCGAAAAATGTGAAGAAATGAGATGCTATGAGAAGTGTATGGTAAAGGGGCTGTGGAAAGTCATTATCAAGTGACATTAAGGCTGAGACCTAAAGGAATGGCAAGTGGATAAGATGCTGACTGTACCAGGCAGCAGAAAAGGTATTTGCAGAGGCCGTCAGGTTGGAAGGAATATGACATGCTTAAGGCACTGAAAGAAGGGGGAAGTATGGCTAGAGTGGAGGGATGGAGTGTGAGTGGTAAGAAGGAAGGCCAGAGAAGTAGGGAGAAAACAAAATTTGTTAACTGAATAAATATCGGAAGACTGTTCATTCTCTACCAGTCTGTGTTCTGAGTTCTGGGGATGTAGCAAAACTTCCTGTTCTAATGGAACTTACACTCTTGGGAAGACAGACAAACCAGGTGAACAAATAACATATGGTATATTAGTGATCAGTGCTGAGGAGGGGGGAAAGTAAGGAAGGGGCATAGAGCAGCCAGAGAAACCTTAACTGGAGAGGAAAGCTTAATTTCAAGCAGAGGGTAATAATGAGTGCAAGGGTTGAGGCAGCTTGCCTGGCACATTTGAGAGCAGCAAAGAGTTGGAGTGAAGTAAGTTAAGAGTGTCCGCAGTAGGAGATGGAGGGTAGGAGGGGACCTAGGTCATGTAGGACCTTAATCTTTTGGTTTTTACTCTGAGTGACGTGGGAAGCCATTGGAGTGTTTTGAGCAGAGGAGTGATATGATCTGTGAGGTTGTACCATTTCATGGGAGCGCTGTTTACACAGAATTCAGTATAGAGTTGTGCAGTGCTATAGTCCTGATCTGACTGTGGTTTAAAAGAATTACTCTTGGCTGTTGTGTTGGAAATGGATTGTGAGGGGAATTAAGGTAAAAGTAAAGGGATATTTAGGAAGCTATTGCCATAATTCAAGTAAGAGATATCTCTTAAACCAGGGTGGAAGCAGGGGAAGGTGTCAAATTCTGGATATATTGGATGGCAGAGTTGTCAGGATTTGCCTGTTGATTGAGTTATGAGATGGGGAAGAGAGAGAGGACTTTAAGTGGAAATGTGGAGTTGCCATTAAGTGAGATGCGGGAGACTTCATGGGGAGCAGAAATTTAGAAGCTTGATTTGGGACATGTTAAATTTGAAATACTTATTAGACATCCAAGTGGAAATGGTTAGTGAGGCACTGGGTATACATGTTTAAAGTTCAGGAGAGAAATATGGGCCAGACTAAATTTATGTGCAGGATATATGTATGTGTATATATGTATGGTGTACGTGTGTGTGTGTGTGTGTGTGTGTGTGTGTGTGGACCAAGTTGAGGATTTGGGACTTCTATTTTAAGGATAGTATAAGCCATAAAAGATTTAAACTAGAGGAGATGCATAATTTGGGTGCTGTGGAAAAGACGAATTACACAGGGGCAAAAGTAAATGTTGGGGGAATGTAATTAGGTTTTATAGTAGTTTGGGTGAGAGTTAAGGGTGACTTGGTGGGGGCATTGGGGATGGAGTGTGTTCTGGTTAAGTATTGCTATGTAACAAACCATTCCAAACTTAGCATAAAGTGTAATTTTTATTCTATGTGTCAAGAATTCAGACAAGGTACAGCAGAGGTGGTTTGTGTCTGCTTCACGATGTCTGAGGTCTCATCTTATGAATAATTGAAGGGCTGAGGTAATGCAGAAGACTGCAGGCTTCTTCACTCACAAGTCTGCTGCTTGCACTGGGAAAACTCAAAGGCTGGGTTCAGCTAGGACTGCATGTGGCCTCTGCATGCATCTTGGGGCATCTCCAAGTCTGGAGACTGGGTTCAGCAGGGAAGCACTTGGAGAGTCAGCATTATCCAGGACCAAAGCTAAACCGCAAGTCATGCACTGTCACCTCTGCCATGCTCCCCTGGTTACAAGCAAGTCACTATGACCAGTCTAGGTTAAAGGGGAGGGGAATTAGATGCCACCTCCAGGGAGGAGATGTCCCATTGCAGAAAAGCATGTGGCATAAGAGATTCTGCAGTTATCTTTGGTTAGAGTCTTCCAGAAAAGGAAATGACACAATTCAAGGTCCATTTGAGAGGTGGACTTGATGGGGCTTGGGGAATGGTTGAATTAAGAGATGAAAGAGGAATCAAGGATTCATATATTAATTCTACAAGTATTTAAGTTCCTACTATGTGCCTGCACTCCTTTGAGATGATTCTGAGAAATGAATGGATGATGATGGCATTTACTGGTTTGGAAAACACTGCAGGGGGAGGTAGATAGGATTAAATTCACTTCTGAATATATTGAGTTTGAGGTGCCTGTGAAGTAGCATCCCAGTGGAGATTTTCAGAAGGTAGTTGAATATAATACATCTAGAATACAGAAGCCAAGAATTAGTGGAGTAAATCTGGGAATTACCAGCATAAGGTAAGAGAGGAAAAGGAAATTGTTTTGAGAAACATCAGTATTCAGTTAACAGCTAGAGGAGAAGGGTTTGGCAAAGATGATCAAAGAAGAACATCCAGAGGAGAAAGAAAACCAGGGATAATGGCATCAGAGATTCTTAG
Organism: Zalophus californianus; assembly: GCF_009762305.2. NCBI lineage: Eukaryota > Metazoa > Chordata > Mammalia > Carnivora > Otariidae > Zalophus > Zalophus californianus. The sequence goes on along the minus strand of NC_045605.1, from coordinate 68,498,680 downwards.
GGAAGAGAGTGTTTTGGGAAGAGGGTGGTGGTCCCTATAAGAGATTCAACCCTGAAGTCAGATAACAGGATCAAAAGGTGTTCATTATTTGTAACAATCTAAAGGTCATTTGGAGACAATATATATTGAGAGCAGTTTTGAGGAGTACTGAGTGTGGAATTGGTTCAAAAGTTAAAGGAAAAAGAATGTGTTGATATATCCAGGAGTTTGACAATCAAGGTAATGAAAAAGAAGTCAATGGAAAGTAGCCAGCCTAGAGAGAGGCATGGCTAAAAATGACATGAATTACTTAATCACTTACTATATCACTGTATATTATTAATATGTAATTAGCAGCCTCTTTTAGGGGGGAAATGCTCTCCCTTGGGAGACTATAGATTAGATTGAATTCTAGTTCCTGTTCTAACCTTCCCATTAGTTCCTGAACTAGTAGTGCCTTAAATAGGAGATAGGACACTGCCATTGTCATAGGAAAAAAAAAAACTAGGTCAATGCAGGTGATTTTGTGGTCGTGTATTTGGGAAATTGAAGTTACTTGTTATATCTGTACTTGAGGGTAAAGCAAAATTATCTTATACCCCTCTGACTTCTAGGGTCAGGACTGCTACATCAGTCCTGTACTGTGCTGTATTTTGCTTGGCCTTTGCCTTCCTTATTCCAAAGCCAGTTCACTTCTTTTCCTATGCTGAAATATTAATGTTGTTTGTGAATAATTTTCTGAGAAAGAAAACATGGGAGATGGAATTATGGGAGCTATTTTAGTTCATATGGACAATCTGAAAACATCCTTAGGATATACTTTTAAAATATAATTGCATATATTGATGGAAGACAACATGATATAGTAAACTACCCTGGGCTAGGGTGAGGGTGGTAAATTAAATTCTGATTTCGCAGATTTGTTTTATAACATTAGGTAGATCACTTCCTGAGGTATATAATGAAGGAGCTTGTGTTAGATGCTTTTAATTGGCCCTTCTTGCTGTAAGATTCTACAGTTTGTAAAATCTCTTCCTAGGAAAAGTTTTGTTGACTAAAGAATAACCACTGTATTTTGTCTCTAGGGTTGCACAGTAGATGCTGAAATAATCTAATGTTTTGTGTGTGTGTTGCTTCTGCTCTTTTACTCATCAGTCATCAAAAAAGAAGAGATATTTTTGTGGGTTTCATTTCAGGTGCCCTAATGCATGAGTTGTCAAATGATGGTGCTCGTAGACAGTTTGAATTTTACCTGGAAGAAATGATCCTGCCTCTCATGGTAGCTAGTGCCCAGAGTGGGGAAAGAGAATGCCACATAGTAGTCCTTACAGATGATGATGTGGTTGATTGGGATGAAGAGTATCCACCACAGATGGGAGAAGAGTATTCACAAAGTAAGTACTGTGACATGTTTTCTGTCTCTTGAATCATCACAGATTCTGTCTTTATCTTTTAGAATACTGATCACAGGACAGTTTTTATAAAGAAAGTACATTGAACTCTTACCTATGCCAAGAGTCAGCAAACTATGGCCTGTGGGTCAAAATCCAGCCTCTTGCCTGTTTTTAGAAATAAACTTTTATGTATTGTCTGTGGCTGCTTTTGCGCTACAATGGCAGAGTTGAGTAGTTGCAGCAGAGACCGCATGGCTTGCAAAGCCTGAAATATTTACTCTCTGGCCCTTTATAGAAAAAGTTTGCCCATCCCTGTCACGCACAGAAATGGTTTGCTCTTTTTGAGTATCTGGATCTTGATGGAGTTTTTTTCTTTGCATTTAGAAAGAAGTCTTCTAGGGAAGTAGATCCTGGAGTAAATAGATTATAAACAATCAGCTGGTTTTTTAGATGAATTGTTAATTGTATATACAATGAGAAGCTTCAACACATTGATTTCTAGGGTGACTTTAAGTTCTAACATGTTCCCTTTTTAGTATCATATGTGTTCCTGGAGGCTATAGTGAGCCTTCAGAAGGCTTTGTGGAACTATAGTTAGGTATTCTTGAAAAGCTTTGTGGAACTATAGTTAGGTATTTCTGACCAAAAGAGCTTATCTTGAGCAACAATGACTTTTTCCTTACTATACTTGCAAACCTTTTCTGATTAGAGCTTTTGAATTTTGGGTTTTCAGAAAATTTATATTATTTTTCTTGATGAACCCAGTATAGTATTTTTGAGCTGTTTTATAGATTTGAGAAGATAGAGTTAAAAAAATGCTTTGAGGAACTAGGTAAAAATAGGCCAGCATCTTGTTCTGTACTCCAGTCTGTGTTGAGTTGGTAAAGAATAGGGTTTAAGTAAAAAATACAGAAATATAGAAAGTTTCCAGAATGCTCAATATCTCATTTTTTCATTTTACTTATCCATGTCTAAAATCAAAACAAAGCAGACTCCGAGGGATTTTCTTTTTGACTTCTAAAGATTTTCAAAAGATTATTTTAACGTAAGTTATGGTAGCACTTTTCAGAATTTACATCGAGATGTTTCCTTTGCATGATATACTTAATGAGTGTTGTGATTCTTCTTTGGACTTGTAGTAGCAGACATTTTTGTTGTATTTCTTCATTCCTAGCTTCTTTGCTGACAGTTTTCTGTAATAATATGTGGAATAAAAAGTTAAACAAAACACAGGAAAAATGAAAGTCTAACCAAAATTAAAAGAGATACACTAAATTATTTTCCACTAAGAAAGAGGAATGAACAAACCAAAATAAATTGCATTTAGTTTTCAAAAAAGTTTGACTCCAGGAAAGTGGTGCCAGCTATGGAACACAGAAATGACATTCTAGTGATAGAGGAATTATGGTAAACCTGGCTTTTCCTTTTCAGTTGTTGCACTTTCCATGTCTATGTTTTTTGGTTTGTTTTCTTGTTTTTTCATCTTAAGCTTTGAAGCTTAAAAAGGACGGAAAACATTTTTACTGAATTTGTCTAAAAATATTTCATTTCTTGCCAAGATGTTTCACCCTAAAGAAGATTCATTTGAGGAGACACAGCCTCTTCAGCCTGATTTTCCTAACTGTGACATTATGACACCATCCATTCTGAGATGTCAGCAAATCTTTATCTTAAAATATCAGTAATCTTAAGGATGTAAATCACAAATTTACCCCATGAGTAGCATCTGTATACGTATTTTCCTTTTATTGGCTCTTAAACCAGCATGTTTGGTTTGTGAGTGTGTTTTTCTTTTTTTGAAAAAACCTTTGCAGTTCACCTTTTAAGGGAGATAACTCCACCTGAAAGAGAGAAGGCGAGGAAGGCCCATCAGTCTAAGTCCTTGAAGTTCCCAGCACATTTGGAAGACTCAACATGTTGTCAGTGGAATGTCCTTTGCAAAGCCAATTTGCTCTAAACAGACTAACCAAGGCAGAACATGCTCGAATCTGCCATTTTTAACATCAGTATTAAATGGGTCTGTTCGCCTGAATTGAAAACAGTTTGTGGGGAGGGTCTTTGCCTTTTGGGGGAATTATTAATAGTTGCTCAATCCATGAAATACAGGATGTATCCGTTTTGTCCTCTCTGACACGGCAGTTTTTCCCCTTCCAGCTGAGGCTTTGTAGGCATCACAGCAAAGTCCTTTACTTTGCCTGCTTGATAATGATGTGATATTGCCATCTTCTTTTGGTTCTCTTATTTGAAGAAAGTGGGGCAGATCCTATTGCAATAAGTTTGTATATGATATATCTTTCAGAAGGAGATTCTTCCTATGGATTGGGTTACCTGATTATTAAAGCTTTTTTGTTTCAACTTAAGTAGACATTTGCTTATACATTAACTGTACTGAATTATCCTGTCATGTTGGCTAGTCATCCTTTCACATCACTGCATCCATTATTTGGGCTTTTAGGGTTGTCAGGCCCCCTTGATGATCAAGGTAATTTTAAGTTCATCTCCAAGTACTTTGATTTTAATAAGAAAATATTTTTGTCTTTTTGTTTCCAGTTATTTATAGCACAAAATTATATAGATTTTTCAAGTACATTGAAAACAGAGATGTGGCCAAATCAGTTTTGAAGGAGAGGGGTCTTAAGAAGATTAGATTGGGAATAGAAGGTAAGACATTTTCATTATTTTCTGTTAATTTTCTTTTGGAAAAAAAAAATTAAAAATCAAATCCCATTTAGAATATAGTTTGAGAAATGCATACTTTGTGAAAACTCAAATGATGACTGAATGAATGCGCATGCAGTAGACCTATAAATAACAAAACTTCCTTTATCTGAAAAGATAGCCATTAGAAATTATTATTTATTCCATAAGATCCCCTAACAATAGGGAGAAGTGAATTTGTCTTTTCTGCCATAGGTCATCACTTGATGCATTTTTGCCTGAACTCAGGTAGTGTGTTTGGGCACACGTGTACACATTCCCGTAAGATTGGCAGGGCTCTTTGCCCATTAGTGATTGTTGGTGTTCCTCAAAGCCCAACAGAACTAAAAAGTATCTGAAAATGGATGTAGAAGCATGTTAGTAGCTTACTGGTTCTTAAGATACTTATTTTCAAATTAAATACAGATTTCAAATTTAATTTCAACTTTTTGAATGCATACATTTTTAGATTACTTTTACTTTGTGATTTAAATGGATTTTTCCATATGCCGCGTCAGATACTTGTTTTATTTTAAAGTGTCCTTACTAAGAACAAAGTATTTCCCTTGGCATAATGTGGCATAGTGTAAAGATTAAAGGTTCTGGAGCCACATAACTTGTGTTCAAATCCTATGACTGAATAATTGTATGACCTTGGCCAGGGCACTTAACTTCTCTGTGCCTCAGTTTCCTCATCTAAAATAGGAGCATTAATAAGTACTTCCTAGGGTTATTATGACAGAATGAACTAATACATGAAAAACACTTAAAACAGGGCCTGTCACATAGTGATTTATCAGCATATGTTTGTGATGCTGATAATGAAGACAGTGGTGTTAATCAATGACCAATTGAGCTGTTGGGAGATCACAGTAATGGGCTGCTGAGACATAGGAGAAAGAATGAACAGAAATAGGATCTTGGCAGGAAGGGGAAGAGACTTTGGGTTTAAAAACATAGTGGAATTGTTGACACATTAGCGTCACCAGTGTGTGTTGTCTTGTGTCATTTTGTAAATAGTGGTATTTAGCTGTTTGATGTCAGAGCTAGAGAGAAGGCACCTGGAAGCTACTGCAGATTAGGAGGATGAGGAAGGCCTCTCTCAGGCAGAGGTATTTGAGCTGAAGCTTGATGACAAGTAGGTTGGAACCAGCTTGTAAAAAAGCCTTATACATTATGTGAGGGACTTTGGACTTTCCCTTGAAGCATGAGGAAACCATTGGTAGTTTTCAAGCATTTTAAGTAATACGATTGATTACACTTGTATCAGAGTGGTGATTCTGTGTGGAGGACAGATTGGACTATGATGAGGTGGGAATTTTAAAGACTAATAGTCGGGGAGTGTCTGCCTGAAGTTCAGGTCATGATCCCAGCGTCCTGGGATTGAGCCCTGCATCGGGCTCCTGCTCCGCAGGAAGCCTGCTTTTCCCTCTCCCACTCCCCCTGCTTGTGTTCCCTCTCTGTGTCTGTCAAATAAAATCTTCAAAAAAAAATTTAAAAAAATTAAAAAAAAAAAAGACTAATAGTCTAAGAGGAATCAAGGACCAGGGAATAGAGCTGGAGACCTTTCTGTCTCTAGTGCTGCCCTACAGATGGTAATTGACTGGAAGTGTGAAACAATACATTCTACAGAGGGTCTTTAATACCTTTTTAGCCCTGCTTGCCCCTGAGCCCCCTTACCTGAACCACATACATACAGGTCTTTCTAGTTTTTTCTGATTCTAATACAGTCTGTAGCCCATGAGCCCATTGCCTGCACCCCCCACCATTGCCTGTTTTTTATAAAGTTTTATTGGAACATAGACATATTCATTTATGTATTTCTGTGGCTGATTTCACTTTACAGTGGCATAGTTTACAAGAGAAGCTGAAAATGAGCCTGAAATATTTACTATCTGGCCCTTTACAGAAAATGTTTGCCAATCCCTGGTCTAAACTAGCAATTCTTGCTAGTAGGAGGGACGGATGGGACTTATAATAGTTTCTAAGGAGTATATGTCGTTGGAAAAATTGCCTTACTGGTAAATGACTGAAACTTTTCCCAAACTAGAATTGTCTTCACTAATTGTTACTTTTCAGTAATTATCCAAGAAGAGGAAGGTATAATTAATCAGGGGAAGCAGCTTTGGAATTGCCAATCTGAATGAGCTGCTTGGTTGTTGGGAGTAGTGTTAAAATGATAAAGGGCTTAAAATATTGGCTTTGCTGATCTAGGTGCAGAAGTATACCTAGAACCAGTGAAGCTGGAGAACTCTATAGCTCTTTATCTTTTAACAAAAGAAAGAAAGAAAAAACCCAAGGCAATATAAAGATGAGATTTAGGTTTAAGGAAATTAGAAGGCTAATATAGCAATAAATTGCAGGCCTCGAGGCCAGATAATCCTGTGGAGGGAAGGGTTCAGGTATATTAAGGATACACAGATAGAGCCCAAGATGCACCAGACTACCCACCATTGTATTTAGGACCTATCCCCTCCATGTTTTTACCTCAAGAATATTTTTCTGGTGGTTGGTGTATTGAGTGGCTGAGAGGATGGTGGAAGCTTGTGTGAATTGCATCAGCAGGATTTCTGTGTCTGGCTGCTGAACTGATGACCAAGGAGATGGAATATTGGTTTCCTTTCTTTGTTTTGTTTGTTCAGGAACTACAGCCGGAAAGCCCTCTTTAGGCTAACTTGGGTGAGAAGTGTGCAGGACTGTGTGCACGCTCATGTATGTGTGTATCCTCAGTTTTTAAAACTTTTCTCTCCTCCAGGTTATCCTACCTACAAAGAAAAAGTAAAGAAGAGGCCTGGGGGCCGCCCAGAAGTGATTTACAACTATGTCCAAAGACCCTTTATTCGAATGTCTTGGGAGAAGGAAGAAGGAAAGAGTCGGCACGTAGACTTTCAGTGTGTAAAGAGTAAATCTATCACCAATCTTGCAGCAGCTGCCGCAGACATTCCCCAGGACCAGTTGGTAGTCATGCACCCAACTCCACAAGTGGATGAGCTGGATATTCTCCCTATCCATCCCCCTTCTGGCAACAATGACCTCGATCCTGATGCACAGAATCCGATGCTGTGATGCCGATGTCCCTTGAAACCATAGCATGCTCTTCACGGTGACGCTGCACTCTGCACATTCTGCACTGCAAGGCTGCTCTCTTCATCGTGAGATGCACATGCCAATGTTTAGGATATTGCAGTGTAGGCTTTTTTTAAAGACCAAAGGTAGCTGAATGGTTTTTTTAAATGAGTACAACTCTAGCATCCTGAGGTTCCAGTTATATAAATGTATTTGTTTACCAGTAGGTTTGTGAAATTGGTTCTTTGTATGGGGGAACAGTCCTTTTTCACACATCTCGATACTTTCAGAAGTGGTGAAAATTGGCAGCTGGGGTATTTTCAGCTTAGATTGATATTCATCACACCCCAGATAAAACGTAGAATATTACATAGTTGCACTTTATAAATGGTGGTTAAATGGAACTGTTCAAGCCATTTTTATAGTTGTGATGCACAATATAACTGAAATAAGTGCTTCTATCAAAGTATTCCTTCAGTAAAATGTGTATAGTTTGCTGCCCATGATGGGCAAAAAAAGGAGTATTTATCATTGGGCTGATTTGAATGATCTGGAGGAGACCTAATGCCCATATCTTATTTCTCTCCAATGCTGTTTTTGCCCTTTTAGAGTGAGTCACATGCAGGAAGTGTGAACATCAGAGGTGGTTTATTATCCAGTCTGCCTTACCCTTAATCTGTTCAGATATTTATTTACTAATTTTTTTTCCTTAAGAGTTATGGGATAGGAAAATGAAGTGTTTGCTCTTCATTTACTAAATGATTGTAAACTCGAGTTTTTCATCAAAATAAAATTCCACTGTTTTAATGTTTCTGATCAGCTTTATAGACACCTTGACCAGATCCTTAGTCTCATAATTAGCAGGTTCCCTGTCTTGTTGGTATCAGTATAACTAGAAACCACCGAGTAGCTCATGGAACTCCCGATTTGGTTTGTGTGTGATGAAGCACTTAGATTCCCTGCAAATCCACAGCAGTGTTTGAAAAAAGAACATTTTCTAGTCAAACCTAAGAAGAAGGGTGAAATAACTTTACTGGGTTATAGGATAACCTTAAGTGTCAGAACCAATTTCTGACACTGGTTCGGTGTTTTGTCCATTATACTGTGCTGCTTTTCTAAGCAAACTATTAGTGCAAATGCTTTTAAAAAAAAAATACTCTGTGGCCCAACTCAAGAAGGAAGTGGATGGAAGTACTTAGGTGCTTTGGGTCCAGGGTCACTTAATGTGTGAAGCCACACAACCGTGAGCAGAGAGGAGTTGTAGGAAAGAAGCCCATTTGTTAGAACTAATCTTGAATTTGTAATTTCATAGGATTTGAAATTTGTGGTTACGCAGTAACATCACTGTATTCACATAAAATTGCAATAATTTGGATAACTATTTTAACAGTACAGCTAAGCTAACAGGGAAATTATGTTAAGTCCTGGAACGGTTATCGAAGGCCAGAAAGGCACTGTAAATGTTACTGGCATGGATTGTCCTGAAATAGCCATGGTAGAAAACTGGTCCAGCCCTGCAGCACAGGGATTTTTTTTTTCTATTTGAAATGTGAACAGTATTTATAGAACAAGGGAAACATTTATTAAAAATATTTAACTGTCTAATACATTATACTTTAACCCATATTTATAGTAAAGGATTCTTACAAGGAAGAATAAACGGCTTTATGATACAATTAGTATAAGAAATATCCACATGGGGGACTTCTTTGTAGTGTAAAAACACCATACATCTGAAATGACCATTTGCATATAAAAGCTACCAATGATGCTTCTGTGCACAATGATTAAAAAATTCAACACAAACAGAATTCAAAATATACAATTAATGCAAGCTATCCACAGCTAGCCCAATAATCGATGATGAAGACACACTGGAGCAGGCTTAGTTCCACTTTGTCTGAAGTTACACATAGTAAGATTGACTTGTATCAATGGCTCTGAGATGGCTCTTATGAAGACAGTACATAAAAGCTGTTCTCTCTTTATCCAGTAAGCTTCACAGACTGTAAAACTCCACCAGTAATGCACTTTGATACTGTAGCTGTTGCCAAAGCAACATGTAGTGTTTACAGCGGCCATGGCAAGTCGCTGAAGTCGACAGGACCACCCAGCCCAGCATCTGCTTCCAAGAGACTCATTATGACAGCCATCGCTGCTTCGTCATTACTGGGGCTACTTGAGCCTTGGTCGTTTTCTATCATGTCTATGCCTATGTGAGGATTCTCGCCTGCAGGGGGAGATGAAGACCGGTCGGTCAGAATACCAGAGCATGTTTAACTTTAGCAAGCAGTTCCTAAGCACACTTTTAATAAGTACAATGTTCTTAACAGGAAGGTGGGAATGGCGGGAGAGAATGCTTTTGGGGCTGCATTGCCAGAATATATTCTCTTTAGAAACAAAGCGCTTAAAATGCAATAAATATTAAAAGCATTGGAGTTGACCTCATTTTGATATTCTGACAAAACCAGTTACAAGGAGGGAGATTCGAAAGGAAAGAAACAGGAAGGTAGGGATTAGGGGGGGATAAAAAAAGTCCAGAAAGACAAATAGCAAAAAAGATGGGTGAGATGGGAGAAGCCGACTCTACCACTTTTAATACCCGCTGAAATACTTACTGATCATCCTTCCAGGCTTTCTCTCTGAACCTTCAGCAGCTCTCCCAGTGAAGAGCTGACGGCCCCGGTGGGGGGAAGAGCCTGTACGTATCTAGGCTGCTGGAGTCTCCTTTTGAGTTCCAGGGACAAACCTGGAGGCTCCCTCCTCCCCCCGAACTCAACCATTAAACTCTGAAGATTTAAACCGATTTTAAACCTTTAAACTTAGTTTTTATTCATTCAGTTCTTAAAACTAACTTTATGCCAGACGCTGTGCAAGCTCATTGTAGTGGGAAGGAGGGATACTGCTACTCACCAAGAATAGAGGAGCTATCAGAATATGGATAACCCGGGTTTTCCTGAGCCTGCCCGGGCAGTAGGCCACTGGAAGGAATGTCTGGAGTCCCTCCATTTAAAATCTACAAACAAAAGTGAAGATTTCATATCAACAGTTTCAACCAGTACTGTACTCAAGATCATCAAGAAAATGAAGCATGCTGGAAAGGTAGGGGGAAAGTGTTTCCTATTGGAGGATTTCAAACCAGAAACTGTTAGGAATGGTCACAGTAAGAAAAACCTCTTCCCAAAGTATTCTCTATAATTCAGCCCACACAGGCACTTTAAAGGCTGAATGAAATCCCTAGAGCATCCGACTACCTTGGATCACCTTATTCACATGATTAAGGCCAAGGACTAAATTACCTTGGTGAGCTGATTCGATTTCAGGAGAGGCAGTGATTTCAGATCTAGCCAGTAGGTGGCATTACAAATTTGTTTTCCCAGTCCAGCTTTCTGGTAGGGAAACCTTTAAGAATTGAGAACTCCAAAGAACTTTTGTTTATATGCATTTATCAATATTTACTATATTTGAAGTTAAAACTAATAATTTTTAAAATCTAAAACAGATGTTAACATGAATAGCATTTTAATGAAAAATAGCTTTTCTAAAATAGCAAAAAGAAATGTCATTTAAAAAAAATTTTTTTGCAAATTAAATGTCTGCCTTAATAGGATTTAACAGGATTCTCATTTTCTTCGGTCTATTTAGATGTCTGATTGGAGTATATGAAGGAAATCAGGTATGTAGTTGGGAAAGGAAGGTCCTTTTTAATAGCTTTTTCAAATAACTTTGGTAGTCTTTGATATTACATCAAAACCCAACAAATGGAAGTTTCTTAAAGATAAGGTGCAGTGTGGAATCGGAAACCTTATCAATGAAATTCTTGTACTCTATTATATAAAAATCCATTGGTATACATTTGCATGATTTTGAAGTATCTTGCTGCAGTGGTCATTTGGAAAACACTTGCTGATGTTGACACATTTCATTATAACTCAAAACATCCCCATTGCTAAAAGTTATTTCTGATGGTGAGGTAATAGTAAGTTTTGGGAAGCTGTTGAGTTCAAAGTAGCAGATACAAGTTTTCCAAAAATTCTAATTTTTGCTTAAAAGCTAAGTTTTATCATGGGCAACAAATTCTGTCAGCTGTCTTCCTTAAACTCACCAGTTCATTCATTTTCAAGAAAAAAAAAAAGTATGCTAAATACCCAAGTCTGAACAACCATAGTTTGCAATAGTAAAAATGGTGTCCTTTGACAGAAGCAGTTCATTTAGCTCATAACTTAGCCACGCGGGTACTTTTCCTTGAGACGACCATTGTACTTCAGTGTGCAGCACAAGTGCTTTACGCATACTTCCCATTTTGTAACCTTGTTAGAAAGATTTACTCAAGGATTTTATAAACTACTTTTACTGCTTATTAAGGATATCCTTAAATGAAACTGGCTTGAAATTTTTTTTTTTTTTATTGTTAGCATATGGTGAGGAAGACTACACGGACTACTAGTCCTGGTTGGTGCCACTGCCATGATTTTTCCCAAAGCACCAGCAGTTTTACCCAACGCTGCTTTTTGCACTATTAGTTCATGTATCAACACAGAGAAAAAAAATTTTTAGATTATGAAAATAATTTTGACCTTGCAGATCCCTGAAAGGATCTTGCCCCCCTCAACACCAGGGAACTGTTGCTTTAACCGAACCTGCCTTAGTGCCTCTGAATGTCCAGACTCCTGGAACCTAGGAGGTGCACTTAGAGCCTCACTTTTTTAGCTTGACCCTGAATGAAATAACGGTCAAGCTACATGGCTCATTTTTGGACCTGCTCAATTTAAAAGTGACTGGAAGGGCTGGAAGCATGGGGCCACCTTTACTCTCCTGGCTTTGGTACAATGTGCTGCTGTCCTTTCTAACTCCTGTCTCATTTAAGCTGCTCTTACGAGTCCTGTTGCTGAGGGTCAGAATGTATTCAGAGTTTTTTTCTCTCAGATCCATTTTTATAAGCCCCAAGAAAAAAATTTTTCCATTAATGCCTAAAAAATACTTGGGGCTTTGTGACGTAGAGTACAGTATTAGATCTCTGAAGTTGTTGGTGTGGAAAGAATCAAAAGTCAAAGAGACCTGACTTTAAGTTTGGGGCTATACTTGTTAAATGATTAGCCCAGCATTTACTATTTGGGAGCTTAGATTCTGCCACCTATAAAGTTGTGAGGCTAAGATGAGAAAATGTACATAGAAGTTCCCTGAGTAATATTTAAGCACTATACTGGCGTGATAACCTTTCAAAACAGAGTAATGGGATTCTTGGTAATACCAGGAAGTCAAGTGCCTAAAAGTTGAACTGAGAAGCAGAGAAAGGGATACCACCCCAAGGAGATGGTGGATCCAATATGGAGGAAGGACCTAGGGATGTAACAGGAGAACAGGCCTAAGAGAAAAACCTGTAAACAGGGATTGGGGATGTACCAAGCCTAGGCTTTATCTGTTGGCGCTATCTTCTGAGTCATTACCAAAAGCCAGGCACTTTCACATATATTACCTCATAACAGGACTTCATATGCAAAGATGCTGAGTGTCCTAACCTATAGGAGCCCTGTTATAAAACAAAACTAGGGCTAAATAATTATACAGGGTCATGGCAAGGCCAGGCTTCAAGCCTAGGTCTATCTTTCACTGATCACTCTTACCCATTAATTTATTGACTTTGAAATCTTTGGTGGGGGTTGAATCAAAACTTATTTTCAAATAGAAATTTTTACAGCAGATTGCTGTATAAAATAGAGCCACCCTGGGAGAAGCAGGAGTCCTTGCCCTCTCTACTCACCGACCACCCTTGCCCCATCCTACCTGGTAGCACCATAGCTCCTGGTAACCTGAGCCTCAGAGGAATGCAGTTTCCTGCTTTTGATACAATTTGTGTTCTAGGAGTCCTGTCTTATGTAAATTACAATATTCTTTCTCTCTGTATGTTTTGGGAGGTAGGGGAAGGAAGACTATGTCCAAAGATTTCTGGATCATTCTAACCTGTATTACCATCAGGCACTACAGATTTATGATTTACAATTAACATGGCTCTACACTTGCATATTCTCTGGCAAAGATGAAAACAGATGAGTGGTTTCTAAGCTTATTGATGGTGTAATCTTCTAGCCAACTCTTCATGAGGGCTGGCGACTGATACAGTCCTTGTACCCAGTGCCGTCCTATCCCAGGAAACCCAGGCAGCAGACCCCCCACGTATTCCGCAGCTGTGAAGGCATGGCTTGCCCTCCAAAGCACCAAAGCGCTCCTGCTTAGTATTACCATTTCCCGTGCCTGCACCAGAGACTAGTGATATTTTCTCCCTTGAAAATTCTTGGCAGCGAACTAGATAGTTTTTTTCTGTGAGGTACTCACTAATCCTTCCTTCATGGGAGCTCTTGAATTGCTCCCTCAATGCAATGGCCTCCCCATTCCTTAGAACATTCTTTCTGCCTTCCCCTATTCACATGGAATAAATCCACTAAGGATATCAGCAAGCCTCTCTAGCTCCACCCAAATGCTTTATACCTAAACTCACCCAGATGCCTTTACTTAAAAGAGTCCAACTTGTTTCAGCAACCACAACGGTAATCACATACTCCCACCCCCAACATTTCAGAACTTGGGCAAGAGGCTCTCTGGATTAAGAAGGACCTTAGTCTAAGAGTCATCAGCCTTACCTTCTTGCCTCCTGGAGAAGAGGCATCAGGGGGAGGTGTACTTGTGATGTTTAATGGGCTGGAGCCACAACTGGAAGGTGAGGACCCTCTTATTCTGTCAGAGAAAAGAGGAGTTAGTTGTATTGCTTTCCTTTTCTTCAGTGGGGTGTCAGGGGTGGGGGTGGGAAAGAAGGATGAAGAACTCGAATAGGGACTGGCAAACCTTCTGGAAAGGGCCACGCAGTAACTGCCTAGGCTCTGTAGGCCAGAAGGTCTTGATCCCAACTGCTCAGCTCTGCCACTGTAGCTTGAAAGCAGCCACAGACAATGTGGAGATGAATGGGTGTAGCTGTGTTCCAATAAAGTTATGTTTACAAAAACAGGCGAGGAGCTGTTACTTATCCCACAGGCACCTGGTCTAGACTGCCGTCCCTGGAGTCCGGCATCTCACTGGCAAAGCCTTGGTTTCGGGTTTGGATTTCAGGTCATTGAGTTTCAAGTAAGTGGCCAGTTTCATTTCTTACAGAATCCAGATCTCAGGGTTGGAGGGGACTTGAGAACTTCAACCTCTGTCTTTGAGACCATAAACTAGAAACCACAGCAAGTGATTTACCCTATCCCCTACAGACACTTTTCCACTAGTGAATACTCTTAGGAAATGGAAGGTGCTGGGGTGGCTCAGCTACACCTGGAAAGTAGCCTCGCAGGAGGAGGAGGAGGGCAACTGTTCCACCGCCTTTGAAAGCAACGGGCGATGAACAGCGGGTCCAGGCCCTCTCAGCTAGTAGGTTTCTCCGCATAGGACATTAACAGAGAAAGCCTTAGAACTGTAAACCTGCACACACGCTCGTCAGGCTGAGGGAGCTCAGGAAAGGAAGGAATGGCCTGGCGGGGAAGCCCGCGTACGGTGGCAGCCGTGTGACCACCAGGCCCTTAGCTTCTACAGGGACGAATGCAGCTTCCGGGTTCCCCAGGCGGCCCGCTCCCAAGTGCTCAGCAGTCCTCTGGCCATTGGCCTCTGCTGCCTGGTTCTGTAGACTTGGGAGTGAATAAGCTTTCTCTCTCCAGGATCATAAGCTCCTCAAAGGCAGGATACAACTATATGCCATGCACTCTCAGCGCACACAGATGGGTACTAATCACTTACTAAATTGCTGTCTCCCATCTTCCTTTACTTATGTCTAGGAAACCACTATTTTCCTGGGTTTCCCATCTTGGCATTGCCTTTTCATTGTTACTTCATCTTCTAGTCCTTCAATTACTGACTTTTCTTTGCGACAGTATCATCACTGAGGGATGGGCCTCATTCCTGGGTTATGAAGCATGTTCACCTTCATCTCTTCCTATTCCAATCCAACTTCCATATGTTTATTAGCATTAACATAATAATGTTATTAACAACATTTTGGACAGCTGTTCAGCATCCTACAATGAATGGGGTCTTACAATTTTTTTCCTGTCTAAACTTCTCAGCATTTTTTATTAGGATTCTTGGCAATCTCCCTTCCTTGCTTCAGCTCACACACTCTCCCTTTTTTCTATTATCATAAAGAAAACAGACTTCTCAACCATCGTAAGATCCTTGAGGTCAAGGATGGTCTTACACCGTTCTTGGATGGTTTCAAGCAAGGCACAGAGTATGTCTGTGGTGGCCAGTAAGAATCTGATTATCACTACACACTGCCCTGACATGTTCCTGAAGTAGACCCCAGGGGTCCTAGCCACCATTCCCACAGGGTTGGAACAGAACTGTCCTGCCTACTGGGATAAGAGCCCCTCTATGGCCCAAGTAGAACACAAGAGCAGCTTTCAATTCTGAGAGAATCAATCCAGTGGCGGCAGGGAATAATTTTTCCCTTTTCTTATTATGTTCCATTAAGTGTGCATTCCTAAGGGCCTGGTTACTACCCTCTCCATCCCCCAAATTCAGATGAACATGTAACTGCTTCCCTCTTAATCACTACTCTTAAAGACTCAGATTTAAACAACAAGTTTTGAGCACTCACCATATGTCAGTTTCTGTTCTAGAAATGTTCCTGAGACCTCTCACACTCCTAAAGCAATCCTTGAGAGATAGTTATTACCCGCCTTTTATGGCTTAACTCAACAGAGACCAGAAGTTAAGTGAATCTCTTAAGCACAGCCAAGTAGAGGCCCAGAACTCAAACCCAAGTAAACTACTTCCCCTCTCTTACGTATGGAAAAGAAGCCCTCTCAAGAGAGCTTCTGCTTGGTCTCTATTACTAAAGCCAGGCAGCTTTTTGACTAGAAGCAGCTAATGCTTTGTTAAGGCCCAGATCACTGTCACCGCTCCTGCAGTCCTGCATTGTTAGTGTTCATCCATCCTCATTAGCTCCTTGAGTCATAAAACAAAGTAATAAGAAAAGTGAGTCTCCCAAAGCATTCCCTTTAACTCTGGCCTGTTTGGGTTTCACTCTTTAAAGCAAGATTTCTCAATCTCGGCACTACTGGCATTTTGGACTGGAAAGTTCTTTGTTGGGGGTGGGGGAAATGGGAGGGAGGCTGCCCTGTGTACTACACGATGTGTAACAAGCAGCATCCCTGGTCTCTATCCACTGGAATGTTTAACAGCAACATCCTACCCGGTATGACAACCACAAATGTCTCCAGATACTACAAAACATCCCTTGAGGGGGGTAAAATGCCCTGGGTAGAGAACCACTGGTTTAAGGGTGCAACTAGAAGGTGTTACTTGCCTGTGGATCTCCATGATTTCTTCAGCAATCATTCGACCTATTTTGCCTGCCCCAGCCCTGGTTCCCCCTGGAATCCCTGGAACAGTGGGGTGGGTCCTCTTTGGGCCACCTACAACAAAGGAATCTGAGAGTGGGAAAGGGCAACCGAGGAAGAAATGCTATTATGAGTTAAAACCAGTTCATCTTGTGATCCACTTGAAGTTCAACCTTCGGGTTACGCCCTTAGGGGCAACAGCGCAGCTCGTCAGGAAAAGGCATTCCAGCAGAAGGCTCAAGTCTGCGTCCAGGATCAGAGACCAAAGCAAAGCATCTAATTCCCCTCCTGCACTCAACATCTGTTTCCTGACCACCACCGTATGCAAGCCAGGGTCACGGAGGTAAGTCAGCAAGCTCTGCCCTCAAGGAGCTCACAGTCTAACAGGGAGACAGACAAGATGAACAATGGCTGGAGCCAAGTGCAGTAAGCTTTACCGGTAAGCCCCAGGCACCCAACTCCTCCAGGGCCAGGTGCAGCTTCCTGGGAAAGTTTAACTCTGAGCTGAGTCTTGAGACAGGATGAGAAATTAGCTTGGCAGAGAGGCGAGGAGGGGAAGGCATTCCACCCACAGCCGCCAATATACGCAAGAGCACTGAGGGGGGACGAAACTTGGGAGACTACTCCCAAGAGATTCCTCGTGAATGATGAAGGAGTGACAGATGACACCGCAGGAGCTACCCATCTGATCATGAAAGGCCCTGGATACTGTACTAACGGATTTGGGCAGGATCCCGAGGATAAGGGGTGCCAAAGCACTTCCCACAGAAAAGGCACTTAGACTGGGTTACTGCAAAGTCCACTGCACGGAGAACGAATGACAGTGGAGAAAGGGGGCTGGGTGGGGGAGGGAGGCTAGGGTTAGAGAACTCTCTGCAGTGATCCAGGCGACGGATGGGAGGGAAACGGAGAAGTCTAACAGGTAGAAGGGACAGGATTTCGTGTTCAGAGAGAACGGGTGAGAAGGAGGAGTCAAGGTTTCTGGCTTAAGCAACCAGAGGAGCGCAGAGACTGGGTTTGGAGAGGCTGAATTTCAGGTGCTTTTGAGACTCCAGGTGGCTCTGTCCAGGAGGTGGCTGGAGAGACAGACCTAGAGCTCTGGAGACAGAGACCGGATGTAGGAGTCCCTGGCGGAGACGGGACTGAGGGAAGCCATGCAAGCAGAGGTGGTCCCGTGGAAGGATGAGTCAAGTGCAGAGAGCAGGGGCTGGGGCCGGGAGGGAGCCCCGCTCCGTATGGCACATAGCCCAGTGCTGACAGACACCCTCCGCCCACCACTGGAGCCAGCGACAGTCACCAAAAGGCACCACGTCCCAGTCACCGGGCAACATGGAGGAAGGCCCAAGAGGAGCAGGGAGTTTGCTGTTTCAAGGGTTTCCAGGGTCCAGGCAGCCTCAGGAAAAGCAAAAATTGAGCTCCCCGTATTCCAGGCTCAGCAGAGAATATGAGAGGACAATGTCCTTAGTGCTCATCCCCTGGGGCCTCCTTTCTTACATGGGGGCTGGGGACACCAGCTACTTGGGGACAGGGTATGCTGGCCACAAGCGGCTTCTCACGGGCAAGCCCCGATGCCCCTGCAGCCCATAGTTACCTTCTCCAGAGGGCAGCATGCTGTCCATGCTGTGGGGGGACGCTGTGAGCTGCGGGAAGGCTGGGTCCCCGCCTTCCAGGACGTTGGCTCTGTGAACATCCCAGCAATAAGGAAACATGAGTCAGGCCTGCTCAGAACCGTGCACCTTTCACCTTGGCCAAGGTGTCCGGTGTCCACTCTGGACCTGGACAGGCCAGAAAAGGAAGTGTCTGTCTGAGTGGCTCAGCAGGGCTCCTCGCTGTTTCAGGACGGGACGGGCAGCATCCCGGCCTTGGGCCGCACTGCCTGCCTGGGCCTTCCTGGTCCGTATGGGACACACGGTCCGGCAGAGAAGGGGACTGCAGCCGCGTGCGGCCCTCGCTACAAGGCCTCCTCCCCCACCAGTCTGCAGGGGCACCACGCCCTGCCCCCCCCCCCCAACTCGGCTCCAGCCACAGGGGCTGGGTCTGGACACCACGGGGAAGGAGATGTGCGGAGCAGTACTGGCCAAGGAGCAGGTCCTTCCCTTCTCGCCTAGCAGGGGGCCGAGCCTGAGGCAGGCTTCTGGCCACCAGCACTGGGGCCGCCTGCCTGGCGGGCACAGACACCCGGCCATCTGCAGCCCGGGCTGGTCTGAACGGGCACCTGGGCGAGCCTCTCACCGACCGTCAACCCTTCCGTCCACGGCAGCACCAGGGGCACCCAGGGTGCAGGGCCGCCGGGATTCAAACGGTAACTGCTGTACTGGGCAGGAAACGCTGCTGTCTCCGGGAGCAACTCCACAAGCCAGGGGCCTGCGCGGTCTCCGTGTGGAAGCGTGTTCTTTGTTAACAACCCTGTGGGCTTCTGCCAACCCTGAGGCTTCAGAGGGTATCAGCAAGCTAGTGGTGAAGGCTGGGATACTCGCTGCCGCCCGCGCCCGCTTTCCCAGGGAGACAGCCCCAGGCATCTAGATCTCTGAAGTAAGGGAGCTTCTGATACGGGGAAAACACTTACAAAACAACAGTGTTGGTTGAGACAATGTATTCGACTTCCTTGGTCCAAGGGTTCATGAAACTGAACCATCGACTCCGCAGCGTGATGAAAGAACCATCTTTGATTTTAAACTTATAGCAGTTAGTCGTAATCTTTTCTCTCGTCTGTAAAACTGAAAATGCAAAGAAGCCATGAATATGGTTCCCACAGGCCAACATACAAAACCAGCCAAATCCTAAATGTGCCAAGGTTCCAGAGCCATCACTGTGTCATCAGACGGGGGCGCGGGCCCTCGGAGAATGGGTTGTTTCCGAGGGCTTCGTTCGGAGCCTTTCGGTTCATGTGGGAGTCGCTTGCTGTTGTTCAGTGTATGAAACGAAGGCTATCGACATCAGACCGGGACGAGCTTTGAAGGGAGCAACAAACGTCCCGGGGGCCCGCGTCCTTTCCCCATCACAAAGCCTGATGGCGGAACAGCATTTTTAGGACTTCTGAATCCAGGGAGGGTCACCCACCTAGTCAAACTTCATTCTTCCATGTCACAAACATGTAACCGGCACCTTTCACGGGCCGGGCACTGGAGAGAGAGGGGAGACAGCACGCGGCCCCTGCCCTCAGGAGAGGAACGTGAGAGGCAGCCATGCAGAGGAAGAGATCAGAGCCTCGAGGGAGGAGTACAGGTGTGTGGACAGGAGGGAGGGAAGGACCCAGCAGTGCCCGGCGCGTGGCATGCCCTGGTGGGGGCAGGAAGTGAGGAGATGTCCCCGATGCCTCTGCAAGCGGGGGGTGGGGGGGGTGGGGAGGTGAAGCTGGGGAGGGGGGTCCGGGTCAGGAGGTGGAAGGTCTTGAATGCTGGTCAAAGGTTTTAAGGCAGGAGGTTTAAGGAAGGATGGGACATTATCAAGCTTAATCCATTGGGGTGTAAACAGGACAACTATGGAACATGGAAGGTGGAAGGTGGGGCAGAAGGGGGCCTGCTAGGAGTCTCTCACAATTACCGGCTGGGCACAAGGGCCTGAACTAGGGGTGCGGTAGCAGAGGTGCAAGAAGGGGCCTCTTTGGAAATGCACGTCTGGGTGAATGAACGAGGGAAGGGCTCAGTACTGGCTCCTCTCTCGGGAGGCTGGTTACGTGCCCGCGCCATAAGTCAAGAGGGAAATACAGGAAGCACGGCAGGATTTTATGGAAAAGAGAATCAGATCTGTTTGAGCCACACCAAATCTTTACAGGGTCCGTGTAACGAGAACAAGAGATGCTTTCCAGAAACCGTGCTGTCCTATGTACAAGAAACTGCTAGACAGTCTGAGGTGGGTTCACTGTGAGGGGATAAATGGGGCCCGGGAACATCAGCCTCTTCTCAGACATGTTTTGGCCTGAAGACTCCTGGCCTGGCTGACTCCCACATCACTGGGGGCAGATTTCTCTGGAACCTTTATGTGGACTAGTTTCAAAGCAGGGGGACACCTTAACGTGAAGACCTTTTGTACCCGCCCAGCTTACCTTGCCTATGACATTCTGCGAGATGTCCTATGTCATCTTGGTGAAAATATTCATAACATGATGTGCCTAGAAGTTCTTGTGGTAAATATGCCAAAATAGCTGTTGCCCTAGAATTTTTTAAAAAAAGAAAGTTATTCAGACAATTAACAGCATCTCTGCAGTGGATGAACCCCAATGTGCTGATCAGAACAAGGTCCAAGCTGGGTGGATGTATTTTTTTCGTGCAACTGAACTTTACCAACACTCTAAAAACAGAGGGAAGAGAAAGAAAAGAAGGCTCTCAAAGGAGTCGTTATCCCAAGAAAGGAGACTTAAAAATGGTAACTATAGTAGTCAGATAAAAATGTGATAGAAACCCAAACCTCAGGGCAAAGCTTCTCCATTACTTTTTTTTTTTTTTTTTTTAATCAAATGGCCAAACATCAGAAGCTCCAGTGGCGGGGGCCATAAGGGCCTTGAAAAGTGGCGGCGCCCTTTTCCTGCATGTAGCAACTATTTCTAATAGCCAGAAAACTTATCAGCCTGTGAGTATTCTCCAGGAGGCCACAGACGGCAAACTGGGCACATCAGGGTCCTCAGCTCAGGTCTACTACCACTCTGCTGTGAATGGGAGGCGGCCGGTCTTCAGTTGGGGCCCCAGGTCCTCACCCAGAAAAATGAGACTAGACTAGATCAGTGTTGCCAACGGAGCTTTCTGCAATGGCGATGTTCTCGATCTATGCCATTAGCCTCACATAGCTAAAGAGTACCCGCAATATGGCTAGTGAGCCGGAGGAACTTCTAGCTTAGTTTTAACCAAGACTTGAATAGCCGGATGAGATTACCATAGCCAAAGACCATTGCATCGGACAGCTCAGGACTAGGTCATCTTTTCCAAGTCCTACGTTCCAGAATTTCAATCACAGCCATGTTTCTGAACGTTCCACACACATTCAGACAGCAGCATCCTATGCCTACCATTTCTCTCCTGGCCACGGACATCGAACCACAATGTCACCTACTTAGCTGTCTCTACGTGCCAAAGAGTGTTAAAGACAAAATCTCTGTATATACGATGATATTCCGAAGGGTCTCATTTTTTAGCAGAGATCCCCATCGCTTCCTTCTCTCTTTACCCTGATGGCCCAGCCTGCTCTGCTTTACTCAGAGGTGAAAATCTTATACGGTCAGTGTTCACGGGTAGCACGCAGACTCTCACCTCTGGTCTACAAAAACAAACTTCCCGTCTATCGCGTGCCGAGACACATACTCCATAGACTTCACCCTGATTTCCCCATTCACCGGCTGTGGAACCACGTGCGAATGCAGGCGTCCGATGGCGACGAGACAGCTGAGGTTACAGCCCTCGTTGTCCGGTTCGCTGTCCTCGTCCAGCCCCATCTTTGTGGGCGGCCAGCTCTTCAGGTACCCTGTGCTGTGGATGGTGCAGAAGCTCTTTCGATCTGCTAGAAAGCAAAGTCCGCGGTCAGTGTCAGGCTGGGGGCAAGCAGGCTCGCCAGCCTGAGGCGGGCTGGGATGCGGGAAGGGAGTCAAACGATAAAGAAGCTTTGCTCTCCGGACGGGGGACTCGAGAGAGAGAGAGAGGAAGGCACGGCAGTGGGCCGCTATCATCCAGTGTCATCCGTGTGGGGCTGGACCGGTCATGCCAAGAGCGTCACGTATACCAAGGAGGGAGTAGCTCAGTCTACCTGGGGAGAGGAGGGCTGCCCAGGAAAACCAGGCAGGAGGTGGATCAAAAAGGATGAGCACTGGCTAAGGGACTAGAATGGGCGAAGGTCGAGAAGGTACAAAGCGCGGAGGCGCATCCAGTACGAGAAACAACGGAGGGCTCGGCGTGGTTGAAGTGGAAAGGGGGCGCCTGGGCGGGGCTGGACACAGAGCTGGAAAGGCAAGTGGGCACAGATGACTGGGGTCTTAGACTATTTGCTAACAAACGTGTGTTTCTCAGACAGGGAATGGGGAGCTTCCAAAGGCACATAAGTGGGGAAACAGCGAAAGCAAATGGTGCTTTGGACACTCCAGGAGCAGAGCGCTAGGGAAACTGGATGGGTAAGGAGCAGGAGGAAGATAAGCCTGAGCGGGGACGGCGACAGATGAGGAGGGCTGTGCTCTGGTACTGCAGAGGGCGAGGCAGCGGGGAGGCACGTGGGACAAGCTTCTGGGAACTCTTGAGATTTGGTATGGATATCAAAACACTTGGTGCGAAAGAAAATGAAGGGGACCTCAACATTTTTGGATTGCATGCTTGTTGCTCCCGGACTCAGGGAAGAGAGAACAGAGAGTATGCTGTAGAGAAGAGGGAGGATTTCACTTGGGGACACATTCAGTGTGGAACCACCTGTGGATTTCAACAATAAACACATCCTTACAGAGTGTTTATGAAGCGGCGGGTCTGTGCTAGTTATTGGGAAACTGGGAAACCCATCAGACGCGCCAGCATGGAGTTTGTAGCCCCTGTGCGGAGACAGACGTCAAACAAGTAACCTGAGGGGGTGAGCGGCAGCCCCGGACGCCCAGCTCTAAAGGACCAGCTGGCTGAAGGGAGCTGGGGGTCGGGGGGGGGGGGTGGGGCCAGCATGGACGGACGGAGACCCGGGGCAGAAAGGGGGGCGAGGCATGGACAGGAAGTCAGCACAGCTGAGCACACGGAGTGGCGGGGGGCGGAGGGTGCACGATCATGGACTCTCAGCTTCTCTCCAAGAGCAGCGGGGAACGCTGCAGGGTTTTAAACAGGGAGCCGACAGAAAGCTGTGCTTCAAAAAGATCATTCTGGCTGTCGTGTGGGGAGATGGCAAGTGTGAGGAGCCGCGGTGAGCGCACAGGGGGGCCGGGGTCCGAGTGATACGGTAAACAAGGAGGTGGATACACACAGTCTTCGTCACCGGAGTGGGAGACAGAGTGAATCGGGCTGAGGGTGCCTCCCCAGCTTCCAGTATGTGCAACTGGGCGGCGCGGAGGAGCTCGGGTGGTCACTCTTACACGGATCATGTTTGAGGTGCCCCTGAGGATAGCGGAGCAGGCAGATGTAAGAAGAAGTGGGTTTACAGATCCGGAGCTCAAAGGAGAAGTCTGGGCCAGAAATATAAACTTGGGCGTTACTGGCATATACGGGAAACGGCAAGCTACGGGAGCAGATGACATCACCTAAGGGTCAAGTGTGGATAGAAAGGTGGCTCAGGACAGATGAGGAGCCAGCAAAAGGAAGTCGGGAGAGGGCCCTACTGTGGCAGAGGCTGGGAGAGACGAGAAGAGTGAGGTTTCGTGGAGTCCTGGGGGAAAAAATACTTTAAGATGGAAGAAAAATAAAGTGTCCGTTGTGTCTAGCAACGTGACAGTCCTGGGTGAACTGAGCAAGAGTCATTTCAGTGGATGAGCGGGATGCTCGGAGTGGCTGGCACTGGGCTGAGGGCAGTCCTTCTCAACCACTTTAAAACAGACCGGATTTACACGGAGGAAGCTTTCCCACGAATCGCTGTCAGAGTGACAACCACCAGGGCTTCCCAATCTCTCCTGCTCCCCAAAGGCCCTACCCTGTAGGGGGAGAATGGTACTGGCTGCAGTCCTGGGGTCTGCAAGGGACCACCAACCCCATGCCCTGCTGAGCCCCCCAGTGCACAAAGCCAGCCTCCCCTGTATTAGGATTTTATTTTTTTTTTAAAGATTTTATTTGTGAGAGAGAGAGAGAGAGAGAGAGAGCGAGAGAGAGCGCACGCACAGGAGGGACAGGGAGAGAGATTCTGAAGCTGACTCCATTCTGAGCGCCAGAGCCCGACGTGGGGCTCGATCCCACGACCGAAAGCTCATGACCTGAGCTGAAACCGAGAGTCGGACGCTTCACAGACTGAGCCATCCAGGAGCCCCCCTGCCTCACTGTATTAAGATTTTAAAGAAGTGAAGTGGTTACCTTTTTTCTTTGAGCAGGTAGAGGGGAAATCCTTGTCTTCCACCTTTACTGAAGGCCTGTTACACTTCATCCTACAGAAGAAAGAACGTCGTGCTCCAGAACATAATCGAGATGGCCCAGGGGTTATATCTGTTTTAACTGGAAGTCCAGCTGCAAATCAATACACAAAATGTGATAAACTGAGAGTAGTACTGTCTGTCAGGAGGGGGAGTGTGACCTTGAAGAAAGCCTCTTCTTTCCTGCCTCACTGTTCTATAATGACCACACCATTCCTCCTCAGTGTAGGCCATAAAAGATGCAACGTGGGGAAGTGGGCTGTCCGTCTGGAAAGGTTTCCAGATCACGGAGAATGCAGCTACTGGTAGGAGGAGCAGGACCGTAATCCTGCTATGAACGCTGGCTACTGGTCTACAGACCGTGTCCAGGGATGACACACGCCCACCATGGGGGCGACCATCAGAGGAGGGGCCGCTGCCCGGGGCTCCTGCTCGGTGTCCCCCCTCCGGCCTACCTCCCACAGCCACCCCCGGGATCGGGATGCGCCCGGGCCCGCCGTCCCTGCCCCTGCTCGGTTTGCTCCAGCCACAGAGCGGGTGCTACACCTGTGTGTCCATCCAGAAATCATTTTCCCTGCTCTGTTCATCTCTTCATGGCCTGGCACACAGTAATCACCCTTTCAGACGCACCTCAGCTGTCACCTACTCGGGGATGCCTGTCCTCGCACCCACACGAGAATGAGTCGTCTGTTCTCGATGCCTGGTAAGATTTCTAGGGCAGTACCTAGTACGCAGGGTGCTGTCTCCTGGTCTCCCTGACTATATGGTGAGAGCCTTAAAGGCAAGAACCAAACATCACCTTCTTCTTCTCATGTCACTGCCAAAAACTGCCAGGGCCAGACTATAAAAGGCAACAGGTACCAGGGGCTGTGTTGAACTTTTAGGAACTTAATGAAAATATCACAGTACTGACAATCGTGCCTATTGTGTGCCAGGAACTGCCCCGCGGGCTTTATGTATGTTAATATATTTAATCCTCATAACTACCCAATGAAACAGGTACTATTTTGCAGATAAGGAAACGGAGGCACAGAGAGGTGAAGTAACTTGCTCAAGGTCACACAGCTGGAAAAAATCAGGGAACCAGGAAGTGCGCCTGGCAATCTGCCTCCAGACTCCACCACATTCTTAGCTGCTGGAGCCACAGGACTGGTGGGAGGAGGCCTACAGGACCTCACTCCGGAGGCACGGAGGGCGGGTGGGGTGGGGGAGGCCGTGAACGGTGGTTCCGCGGCTAAAGAAGGAAGCCAGGAAGGGGAGCCGACTAACGAGGAACCACTTTGGCCAAAGGAACTTTTATGTTTCATGTTTTCTTACTTTTATCTTAGGAGGCTGCATGTGTGTAACTCTGGTAAACCGAGGGAATTTTTTTCGGGGGGAACCAGTCAAACTGGCGTGAGCCCTTGAAACTCAGGAGCATACAAGTGGGAAGTTCTAGATTCTGGGCGGGGGGAGAAAAAAAGACTAAAAACCAGAAAGAATCAAAGTAGCTGTTTTTCCTCTCACTGGATTTGGACATTGAGTTGTTGCTTCTTTATGTGAAACAAAACAAACAAATAGGAAAGAAGGTGAAGGACTGACTTGAGCCAAAGAGAGCACCTGTGACCCAGATAAAGGGCAGAGAGGAGGGGGGCCAGAGGCCGAGCGCGGGGGCCACAAGTGGCTGTCTTCGCTCGCGGTCAGAGGGAGCCCCGAGGACGCAGCCGCAGCCTTCTCCTGGACTCACTTTTTGCATCTATGAGCCGCTCCCGGGGTGCTGTGTCTGAGGACGAGAGCTGTTCCTTCACTTTGGCGATGTCTTTAGGGTGCAGGTAGTCAAACAAACTCTGACCGATCAGATCATTCTGAGGGGATGAAGCACGGAAACGAGTCAACGGCGCGTGGAACAGAACTTACCCAGCAGGTTGCTTTGTCTTTATTTTGTCTTTCTAAGCAGGAGCATTTCAAAGATTTCCCATGTGAACATGTACACCTATCCAATCACTCTGCCTAGATATAGACACAGGGAACGAGGCATTGGGAGTTTGGTTTTGATAACACATGAGGGGAAAAGGGCTTAATTATATTGATACTTCTAAAAACAGTTCATGCTCCTTGAAGGCAGGAATCTTTCAGCTGCACACGTTCCCTTTGACTGATTTCTGATGCCCACGAAAGCCCTTCTAGGGACACAGGGCGTGGGTGCAGACTCTAGCCCGAGGCCCCGTGCTCTTCAGCCACGACCACCTCCATAACTTTGCTTGAAGACCAAGAAGAGCAAGACACTGTGGACACATTCAACTTACATCCCTTCAAATGTATACACGTTTTTTTGATTCTTCAATTCTGCTGCCTTACCAACTTCCCGTGCAAACACCAGTAGGTGAAGGAGTGAGTGAATGAATGGATGAGTAAAAATGTTGGGGACAGAGTAAATGAAAAACTCTGCTCTAGAAGCTTTTGGGAATGTTTATCTTATTTGATCCTATGAACAATCATAAAAGGTAGGGGTTATTAGGGTCATTTTTTTTTTTTTTTTTTTTTTAGAGGAAGCCACGGTTCAACAGAATTCAAAAGGGATACATCATCACAAACAAAGTATCGGTGGATTCCCAATTGTTTTATTCTCTGGGTATTCTCTGACCTGCCTTTCCCTGTCAGATAGCCCCTCCCGCCTCCCACCCCCCTTCAGTTGTGGCATAGTCATTGGGTAGCAACAAGAAAGTATAAAGCTGGTGATGAGATCAGTTAAACCTTCCTGCGAGGGAAACGTGGAACATATCCAAAAGTCTTTTTCTAGGGGCCCCTGGGGGGCTCAGTTGGTTAAGTGCCCGACACTTGATTTTAGCTCAGGTCATGATCTCCGGGTCGTGAGATCGAGCCCTACATTGGGCTCCGCACTGAGTGCGCGGTCTGCTTAAGATTCTCTTTCCCTCTGCCCCTCCCCACCATGCACACATGCACACATGCTCTCACTCTCTCTCAAAAATAAATGAATCTTTAAAAAAAAAAAAAAAGATTTTTTTTTTTAGGTTTAAATTCATTTCTCTGTTAAGAAATGACAAATTTTCTGGAAGAAGCACTGGGTGTGTGTGGGAGGACGGTACAAGCATCTTCCATGTGACTTGTATATTATAATTATTCTAAAACGCGGGGCGACCTTTCTGGCTGCTGGGAGCCTGCCCACCACCAACCCAAACAGGAGCCATACCTGACTGTAGTTGAGGATCTTGAAGACAGACTCGGAGACAAAGAGGATCTTCCCTCGGTCACATCCTACGACAAACAAAAATCCATCTGCTGCCTAATCAGGAGAAATGGATAATCAATTTATCACACTTTAGGAAACACGATTTGTAATCACTCTGATAGCAAATAAGGACTTGGTTTGCTAAGTACCCAAAGCACAGAACTGTACTCATTGATAGTCACAGGATGCTCACAACTAATGCATCAGGAGAGGAGTAAGATGCTCTCCCAGGCAGGTCCAGACACATAGATCATCTAATGATTATAGGGGACGGTCCAACTGAAGTAATTTCTGTTACAACAGTGAATTCACTTTAAGACTTTTCCTTTGAGAGTATCAAGTCCGGAGAAGTCCTATTTTATTGCTTTAATCGTAACTATGTAGAATCACAGAATCTGAGATTGAAAGGAACCTTTAAGATCAAAACCCCCTCTCCTGTATCCTGACCACCATCTATCCTCAACTTGAACACTTCCGTTTACAGAGCATGCTCTTGAACAGTGCTTCTCAGCATGGGGAGTGGTGTGTTGTTTGTTGTTCTTATGCTCCTGGTCGGGGGGGGGGGGGCGCTGGATCAGGAGTCTTGTTCTCACCCCTACTCCAAATGATTTTCATGTACAAGGACTGAGAACTACTGTTCTTGACTATCATTTCTGGATCCAGGGCTGGGCTGCTTATATCCTAAGGGAGACAAGAAAAGCAAAGCAAAAATTTCTCCTACATTCTCCTTCCCTCTTCACCTTAAATACAGGTAAAAATCTAAAGTCCCAAGACAGGCATATGGATATCGAGACAGGATGCCGTCAGGCTGAAGCAGATAAACACCAGAGCTGTAGCGCCTGAGATATTAGGCTCCGTGGCCTCTGTGTGAATGCTGCCCACAGCTCTGCAGATGGTCAACCACTCAGCTCCTGCTGGGGGCCTCCCAGCGGCAGGGAGGGGGCTCCACACTCAGTCACACACTTGCATTTATGCTCAGCTCCCACAGTTCTAATTCAGCATCTTTATTCACCAGTCCTTGGTCTCTTCTTGGGAAGAATCTAGAGAAACTCCAATCCCCTTCCCACAAAAGGGTCTTGGGGGATGTAATATAATTCAAAGAAGTAAGAAATGAGTTAATGTGCCAGAGGAAAACCATGGCACACGCACCAGGGCGGCCATGAAGGCGGCAGGAGGGACCGAACCACCACTGCCGAGGCTGCGCCAGGCCCCTCAGCCGGAAGGGAGCTGGGGCTGAGCTCTTCCTAAGCCAGCACAGGGGCGGGGGAGGACAGCGGAGAAGAGACTTTCCAAGCACCATCTGCTGGAAGCCTCATTCAGTCAAGAGCTAGGGTATTAATAACTTCTGCACCGCCTTGCAGGCAATCTCCCATCTCACAGAAGTGTTTTGAGGCTTTTCACGGATGAAGTGAAGTGGCACAGAAGGTGCCTCGGAAGAAGCTGCCGATGACATCCTGGAGGGAATGCTGGGCAGAGTTGGGCCTGAACCTGTGACATCAACAAAGTGGGTCTCAACACGTCCAGGGAGAGCAAGAGGGCTCCAAAGGCCAGCGAATCATCAGTGAGGAGAGGCTCAACACGTTCTGACTCGGTTTCCCTCAGGCAGATAAACGCCACCAGGTGAAGGAGCTGGGTCCCAGGGGACAGCAGATGAGCAGAGACTAGGAGAATGCCACCAGCACCACGGGGCCACATGGAGACAGGACAGGCTCCCTCTCGGGGAAGGACAGGCTTAGTAAGGGACACAGAAGCCCTGGCGGGGTCTGCCTAGTTATCAGAAGATGGGGAGGTGGAGTATCCAGCCATCATCCACTGATCAGGCTGACTGCTCCCTGACACACCATCATGGAAGCCATTTGGAAAGCTCTCAGTAGAGAAAGCGGTCCGTCAGACGTGCACTGGGAAGGGAACACAGAAGTCCAGTTCCCGCGGCTGAACCGCTCAAACATCTGAGCGGACCCTGCCTTCTGTTGAAGCAAATTCCTGGGCACTGGGTACCTGGAAGTGGCGAGGGATTGGACCGTGCTTCGTCACCACGGACGCACGCCAGGGAGGGCAGAAGAGTTTCGTCAGGAGAGACACATCACCACTGTGTCCTACAGATGCTGGAGGACACGGAAGCACAGGAAAGGCAAACCCAAGATGAGGTATTTAGTTTAAATGGCATGAAAATCCTTGTTCCATACCCTGACAAGTGTGGGCATTGGACAGGAAATTTAGAAAAGGAGAAAGTTATTGAGCATTTGCCATTACAAAAGAAGTTTATATTTATTATATGTAAATATATATAAACATATAAACCTGTTATATATAATAGGAATTTCATATACATATATATATATATATATATATATATATATATATATATATATATTCAAAATAAAACACATTTGTGGAGCGCCTGGGTGGCTCAGTCAGTTAAGCATCTGCCTTCGCCTCAGGTCATGATCCCAGGGTCCTGGGATCGAGCCCCACATTGGGCTCCCTGCTCAGCGGGAAGCCTGCTTCTCCCTCTCCCTGCTGCTCTCCCTGCTTGTGCTCACACTCTCGCTCTCTCTGACAAATAAATAAAATTTTTAAAAAACAAAAAAACATCAAATTAGCAGTATGGCAATCAGGACAAGCCACAGGATTTGTGGGGCCCAGGACATAATGGGAAAAAAATGCAGAGACCCTTGTTCAAACATGATGCCCTTCCAGAGGGCAAGAGCAGAGCACTGAACTCCCGGTGTGGCCCTGTGTGGCTACAGAGGCTGCCACCCGTGAAGCCGGCCCTGGTGGTTTCTCCAGAGATGCTGCAGGCACAGTCTGTACCTTAACTCCAGCAAGTCCTCCCTGAGAATAGGGATGGCTTGATGAAGGAGGATGAAGAGAGGAGTGCAGAGCTGTGCCCTGAGGGAGGCAGCCCAAGGACCATCACAGACTTGCTGGGATGCCCGGCCCCCACACAACGTGTTTATTATTGACTTGGATGTACCTAGAACAGTGCCACGCACCCAGAACTAAGTCTCAGAAATATCTGGGGCATTAGTGAACGAAAGACATAGAAGGCATGCCTATCAGATGTACCAGTCACAAGAAGCCTTGAAGGATCACTAATGACAAACTGGAATGTAAGACCATCCAATAAATATTTTTTGACAGAAACAGAAGTTCAAAAAAACAAACCACACCTATACAGGATGGAAAAAACTTGGCCTCACAATAATCCCTAAGAGAGTGGGAGGGACGGTATTACAGTGGTCCAAAACGTGGCACTAATAAGATGGCTTCTACGGCAAGGAGGGAGCCAGGCCCTTTCAACCCCAGGCCAACCAGACCACAGCTGAAGTTCTGCACTGGGTCCCGAGAGCCACTTCTGAAGGAAAATCTAGCAAATGGACGTGGCTCTGGAAAGTGTGTGTGGCCAATGCTGATGGGGGACTCTTGTCCGCCTCTACTGTGGAGGCTGGAAAAAATCTAAATCCTTGCCCTGAAGCTAGTGGTCATCAATTAACACCTTCCGGAGAAGCTGACATCTACTATCGGGCTTTTAGGAAGGCATATCCTTTCTTGAGAAAAGGGACAGCTGGCCCGGACACTCCCCTGCCCCTTGTTTCTGGCTGGTGTGGCTACACTGAGGAAGCAGGCTGCACACGAGCTCGGCACGACCGTTCGCGAAGACAGACAGAGCCTGGGTCCGGCCACCCTCACTGAGCCACCACACCAACCCCTCCCGGCCTACCGCAGGACCGGCTGTATTTGGGAAACAAAACCCTATCTGTTCATCAGGTCATCTGTTCCTTGCAGCTGAAAGCTTTCCAACTGAGAGAACACGTCAGGAGGGGATGGACAGAGAATGCTGGAGTGAGCACACGGGCCAGACTTACAGAGGACCAGAAGACAGGCGGAGAGGAACGTCAGGGTGACGACAGAGTGGCCTGGAGCCTGAGGCCTGGCAAATGTCTGCTGAAAGCAAGGTGCCCAGATGCCATAGGGGCTTAGCAAGCGACGTCCACCGTGGCTGTGGGGGGACGGAGGCGGGTGACATTTTTCTGTTTTTCTGCTCACAATGGGCCAGAGGACAGGCTTCTGAATCCTGTTTCTTTCCCTTCAGTTTCCAAGTTGGTCTTGCTCCACCCGGAGGCAGACCTAATGCCACATGGAAGCCAAGCTCTCGTGGTGCCACCTCTCCACAGAGACGAGCAAGACAAGCGAGTGCGCTGGTCCAGAGGGCAGAGCCTCACCACCCCCATTTCGTTTCCTCCTTGGGCAGAGAGATCTTTGGAAGCTTTCTTGCTTTGATGGGATTTTAGTGTCAAGACGTATGTGGATGTTTTTGTGCTAGCGCTTAGGTGAGGAGAAGACAAATTCTCCGTTGGTATCAGTGCCTGTCCCTTTCTAAAACCTTCATGCAGGAATGGGGTTCTTAACTACCTATGTGTACAAAATCCTGCCTCCTTCCATTTAAAAATCACAGTAGCCTGGGCCTTCAATTTTTGTCTAAGCAAGAGTGGAAGGACTGTGGAGACTGTCCAGACAGATGTGGAGACCCGAAAAGACGAAGTCAGCCTCAAAAGGCCCAACGTTTAGACATCAAATTCCCACACTCTGGTACCTCACACTGAAATCTGTAAGCGTGTATAAGACAAGCTCATAATTGTGACATACCCTGAGAATGAGGTGTTTCAATTCATCATCTGACAGAAAAGTTGGTTTGTAGTTTGCTTCTGTGTATGGGTTGGTGGCACCTGAGGGAGAAAAAAAAAAAGAGAGAGAGTTGGTACACTTTCTATTCAGGGAATGGCTCATAGCACTTCACTGCCTCCGACCTTCCAGATGTGGCCTCGTCCCTACCACACCTGGGACTTCAACGTTCTCTCCTTTTTCCTTAACAGACACAGGGCTAGATCGGGCTTCGGACAGGATCCATTGAAAAGACAACACTGCTGCCCACAGGGGACCTAACAGGTTTGCTCTGGTCACTGTAGGGGAGCCAAGAGGTCATAGATGGAAGTATAAATCTGCTTCAGAGAGAGAAGGCAGCTTTGGAAGTCAACCGGCAGAGGCTCCTGGGAGGGTTCCCTCCTCCCAGGGCCGACATTAAATGCGTTGTCTAGCAGTCCCTCAAATGACCACGCTGAGCCTTCCTGGGAAATCACCCAGGCGGCCAGGCTCTGAGTAAATAAATATACTGTAGAAGGCATTTAGTGGGAGTGCTTCTTCATCAGGGTGAGGTAAATGAGCTTGGCAACCCAGAGAAATGCATTACTTCAGTGAATACAACTCTGGCTCCTCGGGCTGAAAGGGGACAAGATGCTTAAAAGGCCATCCGTCTGGCACCATATAGAGAACACCGTATAGGAAAAACACCGTACGAGAGAACACCATACAGGAGAACACCGTATAGTAACAGAGAAAGATGCTGGCAGCAAATGACCTTGGAATCTGCAAAAATGGTTAGAACAGTGAAGAAATAAAATGGAAAAGATCTGTAGCAATTCTCAGTACCACGGTGAAGGAGGAGGTTGACAGAATGTGTCTGACTTTCATATCAACTAACAAGGCACACACTGAGCCACATCCCTGCTTTTTATATAACTCGAGATTTGTCCCTCGTTTCCTTCCAATTTAATAAAAAATGAGCTTATAATAATTTAATCCCCACAATCTTCCCTAATAGTAATGTTTAGATGCCACCCTCACAGCACAGGACACGATGCTGATGTGTCTGAATAGTGATCAAAAGGCAGACGAAACCGGCTACTCCTTCTTTCTGGTGGCTTTGTGGAAACATAAAGACGCAATTCTTTTACCACGCAGGTCAGAGGTCTGACTGAGCGCCCACTTTCCAATTTCCTCAAAGGGTCCAAGACAGGCCATGGAACATGCCAGGCCCAGCGTTCACTAAAGTGCCTGCGACACTGCAGCTTTCTCCTGCGGTCTGGATAAGTTGCTTCCACATTTCTGCCTCTGTGTTCTCACCCACCCCACACTCAGAAAAGAAGGAAAATACTGCCTCCTTCATAGAGAGTCTATCTGGTTTGGGAAAATTCCAGGAACATGAAAATATCATCAGTGTTCATCCCTGACAGTAAAACGCAGCAAGAACCATCAACTAGTGACTCACTCTTTAAAGGAGCCACGGTGAATTTTCCCCTTAAAAACAGCAACAGACTTCTCTGCGTCACCAAGGGCACCTGCATGTCTGATGGTGATCACTGGGCAGGTGGGGCCCAGCGCACAGACACATGCAAGATGTGGGTCCTCCCCGACATGCACGTAGCCTGCCTATCACATACACGTGCAGACGCGCGCACAGACCACAGCCTCTACTCCCTGGGGATGTAGGACCGCAAAATCCCAAATGGACACCCACATAAGCTCAGGAATCACTTCATTTGGCATCAGGTCTACTGCCGGGAAGGACAGTTACTCAAGGCTACACACTGGCAAATAATACACACGGTCCTGGGGACTCAGGCACACCCTAGGCAAGGGAGGGAACATGTGTGGGCAAGGGCATCAAGAACAATAAAGTCTTACCTCGTAATGTTTTCATGTGCTGAACGGCCATCCTCAGCACAGTAAGTTTATCTAATTTCCTGGACATGGCATTGCACGTGGGCACCAAAGAAGCCAATTCATCAATGAAGCTGTTCATTTTATCCCGACGCCTCTTTTCAATCTGACTGTGAGCTTCCCTGCACAACAACAGGAAAAATGATTTCTAGAAAATGAAGTCGAGCCTCAAGGAGACAATGACAAAAATAAGTTATCACGGCTTCTGACATTCCCCCGACAGGGCAACGTTTAGAATCTGCACAAGGCTTGGAACTTGGCTTTTCTACTAAAGTCACCAAAAAAAGTGGCCTCACTGCGCGGGGTCATTATTGTTTGTATGCTTACCTCATACTTAGAATTAGGAAGAAATATTACAAAAACTGTCTGCTCAGAGTAAACTGGATTGGTAATTTGTCCTTTCTTTTCCTCTCAGCCTCTGTAAAGTTGGAATTTAAGATGGGCATGGAAGGAAAGGGAAGGGAGGTAGAGTCTGCAAAGAGCAAAGCATCCAGAATGGCTTTGCGGGGGGAGCGGGGGAGGCTGTAGTCCTGCAGAGATCTCTGAGGTTTGTGAGGAGCCCGCTGTGTGGCCTGTCAGAGACTCCCAACTGAGTCCCTAGGTAACTAGTGCTGCCATCTTTGGATCAACCATGACTCCACCAGGACACAGCAGATGCTCCATCTGTCCCCAAGAGCTTCCTCTGAAGAGTGTCGCACTCTTCCCTCCCAGGAGTGGCTGCCCGTCAAGGCAGGAGGATGCATCCACAGGCACACATGCTCTCCCTGACTGGTTTGTACCTGCCATTTGTGATTGTCCCCGATGGAGTGCATCACCAGTGGAAATGTCGTTTGCTGCCATAGCAACAGAGCCACCAAGAGGGACCTCCCACCACAGCTAGGCTGTGCGGGGAAAGCTAGAAGTCTCAGGCCAGTCGAATTCTGCAGCCCTGGGTCTGTGTCATGACTGCCTCAGATGGCCCTGGAGTCACTGGCAGGAGGGCAGACCCACGTGGATGGGGTCAGCAAGTGTGGCTGGAGGCAGGAGGGACCGAGTTCGAGAATCTACTCAAGGGCGCAGGCAGCCCCATGCCTCCCTTGCTGGGCAAGAAGGACCGCTCTGAGAGGCAAGGCCCGGCCCAAGAATGGAGTCACTGAGCCAGGTCTACTCTGGAGGGCCCTCGAGTCAGGAAGGAGCAACCTGCTGGGGAAGAGCTTCAGCCTTGCAGGGCTTTCTGCTACTTCCAAAGTCCCCTGCAGGTTAAATGTGCTTAGGTAGCCAAGAGTGAAGGCCAACTCAGTATGGAGAGGACAAGCGGCAGGTGGCCACAGCCAAGGCACCCCCACCCCAATCCCCGAAGGGATGCTCAGACCGACAGGGACCAGACACACAGAGCCGGCTCAGCGGCACTCCGAGCGCCCAGAACCAGGTCGGTGTATAGACAGGTCCACGCTTACCTTGCATTTTTGATCCTTCCTTGGTGCTCTGTGTATTCTAACCTGGAAGGGAAGGGGAAAAGAAAAGCAAAAGATCAGACACAAACCCTGGGAGACTAATGGCAAAGTCACACAACTCTCTTTTCTTCCCAGCTTCATTCATTTCCCTGCTTAATCCCTGTCATCTCTCTCAACACACAAGGGCTCTTATTATCCACACTGGGGGCTGGGCCCAGAGGAGAGCATCTTGAGCTCCCAGGCTCCCAGCCTCCTTGCTTATCCCCATCCAAGGACACAGGTGGGACCTGCACCAAGTAACAGAACACGTAATTATGCAAGGAAAATAGCTAGCAGGATGAACGTCACGACTAGGTTCATGGTACCTTCCGTGAGGGTCGTCTTTGTCTGTGTCCATGCTTTCTCTGAAAAAACAAGAGAGAACATGAGTATCTGTCAATAAACACATACAAAGCTGCTTCTTACAACATGGAAGGCTCTCATTTATCCAGAAACCAAATAATCAGAGAGTTCAAATATCCACAGTATTGATGACTGACGTAGACTAGTCAAACAAACACAGCTTGCCCCTACCAAACTAGGACCGGTTTTCCAGATGATCAAACAAAAATGACGTACGGCCATCAACAGAGCATGCTGTTAACATATTTTATGCCATATTTTGGAAATCAGGAATACAGAGCATTTATGGAAATTCTTAATCAGAGTGTCCAAATAACTATAATACCTTATTCCCCTCATCATTCTGGATAAATGGAGTTCATTCATTTGTAAAATATACCAAGCCTCAAATATACGTGTGCATACATATATATTTGGTGGGAGGGTGAAGTGAGGAGGGGAGACCAAAGAACCCACAAAGCAGCACTGAGCAGAGCCCTGAGGCAGCTTTTCAAAGACACGGATACACAATGTTCTGGTTCTCAGCCAGGTGGGAACCCCCAAGGCCCGAGGAACTGGGAGACAGGGCACGAGTGGGGCTGAGGGGCGTGGAGCCCTGGTTGGCAGCAGAGGATCCTGGGGTCACAGCAGGGATCTACCCCCCTTTTTACAGACTCCAGAGATCCAAGTTTCATGGCACCTCACGGTTTAGTAGAAAACAAACTAGAATCCTCCAAGGAAGGGGTTCCAAGTCCCCCTGGGGTCAGCTCACACCCTTCTCCAGCCCCTAAGTTTATCACCAGGAAGGCACTGCCTGGCACCTGGGCCTGTCTTTCTCTTTTATCCTGGAAGAAGAGAGGCATATGGCCCTTCAAACAGTGTAGTCCCAAGGGCAAAAACAACTTTTCTCAGGAGCCCTGAATCACAGCATGGGCATTCTAGAACAGGGGTTCCCAACCAGGAGCCCTTGACTGCCTCACAGGCAGAGAGCTTGTCTAGCTAGTCCTAAAGCACAGAAGACAGGATGCAGGCCACAGGGGAAAACCAAAACTCTCCCTCCCCTTTTGTCTTGGCTTGTATCTGGTCACTGAGGCCAGGATAATCATCCCAGGTGAAGAGAGTTCCGCCTGACCGATCAGACACATTTAGCACAATGAAATGACAGGGAAAGGGATGAGGGGGGCTTAATAGGGTCTCCATGAATCACAGAAGATTTGTAAACGGGGTCCATGAGGGAAACCTGGAGCTCTTGGGTGGGGACAAGGTTGGAAACCACAGGTTTAGATAGCAGAGGTCTTAGAAGGCACCAGTGACTCCATCCGCCCAAGACAAGTGGTCCGTGGAAAACATCTCCTGGCCTCCCTGTTGGGGAGGGACTGCTCCAGAAGAACCCTCTCAGTCCGCACACCCACTCTCCATCCCCTGGGCGTTGGCTTGCTCAATCATCTGGGATCACTTACATATTAATCATAGCATCTCCTAGTGGGCATCTGACCTTCAGCCACTGTGCTCCCCAAATTCGACCTGTGAACTTCAGCAGAAAGGACATCTGCTGTGGGGGAGATACCTCCTTGGAGATTTTTCCCTCATTAAACAAGAGAAAACCTCTTAAGTGGACATGGAGAGAAGATTCCACGCAGTTGCCTCAACAAAACAAAACGTGCCTTTGAATGTTCTATGCGGCAGTCTATTCCCTGGGCGTTTGTACAGATAGAGTTGACTGTAAGTGTGCAAATTTACTTACTCAAAAGAAAAGTCATCAAGTCTAAAAAGAAACAAAAATACTATTTAATAAAACAGGTACATACTAATTTGAATAATGTTTCAGGGCAATACCAATGTTCCTATAGAACTTTCAGAGACGACCTGCACTCACTCCTTCCACAAACATAATTAAGCAACTGAGGGCTTCCTCAGAGAGAGCCTCAGGCAAAGTCCTCTTTGAAACCACTGAGATTACATCCAGGGGCTTAGCCATCTTGCTCAAGGGAGCCAAGGAGGGCAAAGGAAAAGGGTGAAAGGCAGACCTTGGCTTTAAGGCTCTTCCTTTTCCCTTGATGTGGAACAGTTTGGGGAGGGGAGGGGGGATGGGGTGCCTCAGCAGGGCTGGAGGCTCCCTCCTGCTTGCAATCCAGGGGGAAGATAAAAGCAAAAACAAAACAAAACAAAAACAAACCCCACTGTGGGGCCACCTAGACTTGGATCTTTCATTTCCATCCCTTTCCACAAAGAGGACCCCTTCTTCCAGGAGGAACAGCAGTTGGCCCCTCGATGTGCAGGGAATGGACACCAAGAGTCCCAGAAGGCCTTACTGGTAGTCGGTAGAGCTGCCTTTCCGCTTGCGGTTGCAATCCATGCTGCCTGTGCCGAGGGGGCTGGAGAGCAGGTCGGTGGGGCCCGGGGACATGAAGTCACTGATTGTTGAAGAAATGTCCATTCTCTGGTCGGCCATTGGAGGTCTGGAACTGGTACAAGGAGGCACAAAGGCGATTTCTACACGTTCTCTCTACCGCGGTGGAGGGCCAGGGTGGTCCCGCGGAGGGTTGGGGTGCTGGTCTACTGCACCAACACAGCTCCCCCAGGGCCAGCTGGGGCAGGGACGCAGCGGGCCGGAGAGGACAGTGGGCATGCTTTAGGAGTTAGCATAGATAATGCAGGTTAACCTGCTCACATATTTTTAAGATTTTATTTATTTATTTGACAGAGAGAGAGCACAAGTAAGGGAAGCAGCAGAGGGAGAAGGAGAAGCAGACACCCTGCTGAGCAGGGAGCCCGATGCGGGGCTCGATCCCAGGACTCTGGGATCATGACCTGAGCCGAAGGCAGATGCTTAACCAACCGAGCCACCCAGGCGCCCCCCGCTCATATTTCTGATGAAGATCCAAAGTCCAGAGCAAGTGGCTAGCTTCTCCTGCATCCCCGTGCCAGGGCATGCAAGAACAACCCCAGAACTCAAGGGCTCTAGGACTTGGGGCCCGGGGCTCCTCCCATGGAGGGGACCAGATATTCTCTGACAGTTCTAATTTTATTTACTTCTAGTCCATAAAATAAATATGATTTACTGGTTATCTTTGTGTTTTTGTGACTTTTGTAAAAGTCATAGGAAAGCAGAAAATATCCTTTCTCAGACCGTGGGTCCCTCCCAGCAGCCGGGAAAATATGGTCGCTGTCTATCAGTGGGCCACGCAAAGTCTGTCCTGCCTTCCCTGACTAGCCTTTGCACCTGCCAGGAAAACCTGCATCAGGATATAAAGACATTGTAGACCAATTTGCAACACATTTTGAGAATTTATGTGTTATAAGCGTGGAGTCAGCCGGCCCAAGAAAAGAGGCTGCCAAGTACCTTGCAAGGGACTCCGACTCCAAACCAAGTTGAAGAGGGCCACGCACTGCCCACAGACGGGGTCCCAGCTCCACACCACGTGGCTGGGGCTGTCACTCCCTCTCTCTGGGCTCAAGTTTCTTCATCTGCAAAGCAAGAGGGGACTGTGAGCTCAGTTTCCTGATTACGGTTCTGCCCACAGATGAGTGCACCAGGGTTGGGTGTGGGCTAACTTTTCACTTTCACAACCACTGCCGGAGAGAGCATCTTTGTGGTCTAACTCCAGGCCCTGGAGCTATTATCGCTCAGTCTAAAATGTCTAAAAGCAGGACAAAAGGGAACACACATGGTATGTCTTGGTACGTTCTGGAACACCGTGCTGTCAAAGAGCTCCAATAATTTATATTCCCAACAAGAGCTCCTGTCAATCTGAAGGAAAGCACAAAACCCCACTGGTTTTTACTTGCATTTTTAAATGATTACGGATGCTGTCCCTATGTTTATAGGCGTTTCTCTGGTTTCCTTTGTGCCCACTCATGTCCTTCCTACCATATTTTCTTCAGTATGGATGGGCCTCCTAACTCATGTGCACCTGCGCACCTGAGCCTGGGGGGAGACAAGCACACAATGAACTGGCCACTCTCACTTTCCACCCACAACCTCTCACACCTCCAACACCAGCTCTGCCCGGTGATCCTTGACTCTCCTGCTCCATTTGCTCCGTGCCCCCCCACCACCGGGACCAAGAATGTCACACCCTCTCTCTTCTCTGCAAGCCTCCGACAGCTCCCCACCCTCACTCTCGGCAGATACTTGGCTCTCTACCCCACTGAGTAAAGGAAGCACATCCACTGGTCCACCCAGACGCTGCTGGTTAGGAACCCCCGCCGCCGGCCGCTGCCACCCCCAACGGGTGGGCACTCCATCGTCTCTCGCTACTGAAGACCAGCACCCTGCAATTCTCTCCCGGCCGCTCATCCTGCACCGTCCACTTTCCCCACCCTACTGGGTCACTCTCGTTTGGATACAAACAAACAACAACTCTCATTTCGGGGAAAAACCACATATTTTTTTGAACTCCATTCCCTTCTAGTCAGTACCCCATTTCTGTTTCCAGTTCCTTTCCTCTTACTCAGTACAAGGCAACTCAAATCAGGCTTTTTGTCCCCATCATTCCAACAGAACAGCCCCTGTCAGGTTCCCTGGCCAGCTGCTCATTGCTAAATCCAGTGGCTGGTTCTCCATTCCCTCCTACTTGCGCCATTCCAACATCTGCTAGAGCTGATCTGTCCCTCCTGTCTCTTGGCTTTGGAGAGGCCACCTTCTCATTGTCCCCTTCTATCTCGGTGGCCACTCTTTCCATGCTGGTCTCTTTTGTGGGTTCCTCCCCCTCCCTCGCCTCCACATGAAAGTCCTGCAGATGTCCTCAGACTTCCTCTGTCTATAGCCACTCCCTAAGAGATCGGTCTAGCTCCGCTGCTTCCAATATGATCTAGGCTCTGAGAACTCCCAAACTTACACCTCCAGCCTGGACCACTCCTGAATTCCAAACTTAGAGGACCATTTCCCTGAGGTCTCCCTTTGGATATACAACAGAGACCTAACTGAAACATCAAACCAAACCCCTGGTTCTCCCCAAGCCAAGCCCCTTAGTGATGCTCACACTTCTGAACGCTCAGGCCCCAAACCTGTCATCCTGACTCCTTGCTTCCTTTTACAACCTGCACCCAATCCGTCAGAAAATCCCAGCAGCTCAACATTCGCAAAGACATCCAAATTTAACCACTCCTCTCCTTTCTCCTTCATATTTCTTCTCAAAGGTCACTTCGGCAGTGAAACTTCCCTGAATATCCATATACTGCAACCTCCCCCCAATCCACCCTAACCAACCCCCCCACCCTGCTTCATTTTTTTTCCATGGCCCCTATCCATAATCAACTTATTTACTTCCTCTCCATTAGACTATAAGCATCAGAGGAGCAGGGATTTTGTTTAGTTAACTACTTGCACCCTAGTAGCCTACAACACTTTCTAGCATATAGTAAGTACTCAATAAACAGATGTTGAATGAATAAATAAGTTTGCACATTATGAATATTCAATCCTTGTTTGTCACAGATGTCATAAATACCCACCCCCTTTTTGCCTTTTAACTTGGCTTGCAGTATTTGTATGTGATACTAAAAGTGACGTGTTTTAAAAGCAGCCTTTTTTCACCCCAAAATAGAAATATCCTCTTTACTAATATTTTTATAATTTTATTTATTTGGCACTTAATCCATTTGGAAATAACTTTTGGTATACTACCTAAGGTTGGAGACTTCTTTCCCTCCAGTGGATAGATAACTGTGCCAACACCATTTACTAGACCAGACATTCCTTCACCAATCATTTGGAATGCCACCTTTATTGATTTATTGTCTATTTCTGGACTTCCTATTCTGTTCCTTTGATCTAGTTACTTCCAATCCAGTACCACACTATTTGTTATAGTGGCCTCATAATACATTCTACTATCAGGTAGAACAAAACCTTTTCCTCTTAGGACTTTTCATTTTCAGAAATTTCCTGGTTATTCCAATTACTCTTTGGGAAGCATTTTACAGTCATTTAATCACACCAAAGGCCCTGATGGGCAGTTGCTAGAAGTTATCATTATCACGGACATGAGGAGAAGTAGATGAGGGAGGAGTACAGAGTCCTTCCTTCAGGGTCTTGGCGAGCCTCTGGGCCGCCCGGGAGACATAGGGGGGGCCACTTCTGGCCCCCACTCCCTCTTTATGAACAGCTAGACTGTTGCACGAGGTGGCCTCTCCCCCAAGTTTTGGGCTGCAGGGAGAAACCACACTTCCTGAAAGAAATACCATGGAAGCTGCCAATGACAGTAGGTGGGGGCTGGGGGTGCGATTTCATTACCTGAAATTACAGTTCTTAAAGCTCAGATCCACCTTGGGAGGAGCAAGGGGCCACTGGACTTATGGGTCACCTCAAAGCGATTTTCATGTTTTGTCGTTTCCTTTCAGGCAGTCAACTTCTTCCAGAAACCTACAGCAGGGCCCACAAGAAAAGAAAACCCACACAGGTCACTTGGGGCAGGGGGTACGTGGAACAAGCTCCCCTCAGTGAGGGGAGAGGCTCAGCGGGCAGCCTCCAGCCGCCTGCTCAGCCAAACTGGGAACACGTGAAGCAATCCGGCAGGAGAGCTCTTCTAGGACAAACAATGCTTTTGAAATGATTAAACATGGATTCTTGGATGCGGCCTTACGAGAAAGAAGATAATTGGACTTTTCATTTCTCCCACTGGGTCAGGCAATACAATTACTAGCGAACATTTATTGACTGTGTGCTTGGCGTCAGGCACCGTTCTGACGGTGTTATGTAGACTCACTTATTGAGGCCTGAAAATAATTCTCTGAGGTAGATACTCTGGTTTTTTTCACTGGTTGAGAAGACGGAGGCAGAGAGAGACTCAAGGAGGACACTCGCCAAGGTCACACGGCGGGAGGGCGCAGGGGCTCCAGAAGCCGCATCACCGCCAAGGACAGCCGCGCGTCCGCCCCACCGGCAGACAACCAGCGACCACGGCAAGCGAGCATCCAGGAAGCATTAGGCCGGACACACGTGCACAGGCCCATCTCTAAGACCGCTGGAAGCAAGGCAAGACGCTTAAAGACCCTGTCCGGGAAGCTCAAGCACAGTGCGGGCGCCCAAAGCGAAGGGGAGTCAGTGGTGA
The DNA here is from genome assembly GCF_009762305.2 of Zalophus californianus. Lineage (NCBI taxonomy): Eukaryota > Metazoa > Chordata > Mammalia > Carnivora > Otariidae > Zalophus > Zalophus californianus. The sequence continues at coordinate 68,455,512 of NC_045605.1, read as the reverse complement.
GAAGGCGCGCCCGAGTTAGCAGATGGCCTGCGGCCCTGCCTTCTCCTGCGGGCGGGGCGGGGCGGGACGGGGCGGCGGGGGGGGGGGGGGGGGGGGTCCTCCGCTCCGCCCTGTGGTCCCTGCATCTCCGAGGAACCGGCTCCACAGGCGGCTGCGCCTGCCCTCCTACCCCCTCCCGGCTCCACCTTGAGACGGCAAGACTCAGGCTGTGAATGGGCCTTTCCGGACCTTTCTGAAGCGAAACTCCTGGGCTTGCACCTTCCGCTGGCTACTTCTTGCAGCTCTCCGATTACCTGGGGCTTGATCGTGGCAGAGGTCTTCAAATGAATGTCCAGGAACAGGGCTGCTCTTGTCCTCCTAAGTTACTCCCCTTTGCTGTCCCATTCAGACACCCTCGCCCTCTGACTCTGGGAGCCAGTCTGGACACGTGCAAACAGCACGACGGGATCTTGGGCTTCCAGTCCTTAAGCCTCCGTGGAGCAGCCCCCGGACACCAGGTCCCCAGGGCAGTGCTTCCGGAGCACTTACCATATGCCCTTCCACCTCGGTCTGATTCCCCACCCAGGTCCCATGCTCCTCTCCAGCCCCCGGATGAGCAATCCAGGACCCACGTGGGCACCCTCTCCTCCCCTCACCCCACTAGCCTTCTGACGGGCAGCCCTAGCTGCTCCCCTCTGTCCCCTGGCCACTGCCTCCATCCAGGCTGCTCTCCTCCCTACACTTGCCCCTCCACGCCCCAGTCACAGACAGGACACCCCCTTGTTTAAAACACTTCAGTGGCTTTACTGCTCTGCCCCGAGCCTTCCAGAAACGCCCTGCCAGGAAACATCAAACCTCCACAATGGGCTTGCTTGCTCGCTTCTTGTCCTGTCTTGCCCTGCTCTGCCCATCTGATGCCCAAAGCTCTAGGCCACCGGAATACTTAAGTTCTCAAGAGCATGTGGCCTCAACTGGGCCCACGCTGTTTTGCAGGTGTGGCTCCCTTGACCCACCTGGTGAACTCCTGCTTTCCTTTCAAGTGCTCTCAGGGAGCACCTGCTCAGAGAAGCCTCCTGCCTCTGCCCGTGCTGCTCTGGTCCTTCTCCTCACACCTGTGGCCCCTCCGCCCCGTGAGCTCACTATTGGGGGGCTCCCAGTACCATACCTCACTCACGTTCCCCCACTTCTCCGAAACTTAGAAGAACCTTCTCCGTACCACACTCTATATACAATTTCTTACCTGGACCAATTGTTCCAATACTCAAATTTACTTTATAGAAATAATGAATGCTAGCATAAACTTTGGCATTATATTTTGCAAAATAAAAATCAGAAGGCCTTGCCTGGCTTTGGGCTCCCTGCTCGTGGGCAGTTTGCTCTCCCTCTTCCCCTCTCCCCGCTTGTGCTCTCCCTCTTGCTCACTCTCAAATAAATAAATAAAATCTTTAAAAAAAAATCAGAAGGCCTTTCTTATATGCTTAGACCAAGTAAGGAAGTTGAATCAGCTGTGACAAGTATTTCTGGAAAACTGTTTTCTCTCCAAGAAGGTGTTCTTAGATGTAAGACAATGAATGAAACAACAAAAGAGAGGAAAAAAAAAAAAACCCTCTTTCTGTGCTATTTTCAAAAGAGAACTGAGCCCAGGGAGGGGGCTCCAAGAGACCACAGGTAACTGGGAGAGGGGTCCTTGCCAAGGGGAGCTCAGGGCCAGCCTTGGTGCTGCCATCCAAGTGACACAGAGTGAAGATACTCTGGGGAGAGCCTGGCCTGTGGTTCTGGAATCGCGGGCCACATGTGTGCCCACTTCTGAGCTAGAGACTTCCAAAGCAGGGAGGCGGGGGGAGGCTCCCTGGATGTCAGAGGAAGCGAGGCACGAAGGGACTTGTGCAGTGTGCTTGGGGAGAACTTGGTGATCCCCCTGGTCCCCCCTCAGTCCCCTCATTCTCCTTGGAGCTCAGGGAGAAGAATCTCCGGGGCTCCACACAGAGGAGCACGGGGGCTAGAAGAGACGTCCCAGCCCCGGCTGCCCCTGCAGAGACACCTTGGTAGGTGAGGGTGTCAACCACTATTAGGCGCCCACAGCAGACACAGCTGCTCCTCT